>NW_026267967.1:7865-8740 GCF_000697945.3 Frankliniella occidentalis
CAACGAAACGCCTGATGCAAATCCTGACAACCACCCCTGAGGGGGTGAAAGGGGGTAACAAAGAAATAGGGGTTGGTCCAAAAAGTAGGGAAATATCCTCCCACACGGAAGATAGACGTCTATAGATGATCGACCTTCCTCTAACTCATCTCTTTTTGTAGATTTCTAGAGATAGACATCTATTAGACAACTATTAACCGTCTTGCTGCTATCGATTGTGATTATAACCGTCTAAATTGAGTCTACGTGTAGATGTGCCTAGACCATAGACGATAGACATTTCTTCCCACGACTAATAGACTTCGACTCCAGGTAAAGGTAAGGTAAAACTTGACAATGAAAGTGATATGAGGAAAGGCGGAAGAAGGGGAACTATGAAGAACAAGGTAAAAGCAAAATAAAGGATAAAAATTTGAAAATATTTTAACGTTAAAAAGTGGGTTATCTACTCATGTTTAAAAAAAAGGTGGACGTCTAAATTTAGGAACGAAAGTGTGCACTTAGATCATCTATTAGACGTCTTTGATAGACCTTTATTAGACCATCTTCGATCTATACGTAGACATCTTAAGGGGGGCAATATGAGTTAAAGCTGTCAAAAACGACCTAAATTTGCATTATGTTTGATGCTCTTGGGTTCCATGTTGGTCAGTAGGTGGGCCCCGGGGAGCATGCCCTAACTTTTAGTAACCCTTTGACTGTAATTTGATCCTGGAGGTGACCACTTACTTCCCTCCTTCTGTCCCTGGGGTCACATTGTTTGTACTCTGTCAAAAAGATAGGTCAAAATGCATGCCTTAACATTGCGCACATTTTTTTCTACAAACTTGCTCTTATCCATTCATCTCACTCATTTTCTTAGTTGATATCCATGT
>NW_026267967.1:10555-11417 GCF_000697945.3 Frankliniella occidentalis
GGGGGGGGAGGTCCATAATACTGCAAAATAATTGTGTTTCAGTCCTGTTGACACCTAGGAGTCGCGTAGCAAGCACTAGCCTGCGGTTGACACAGTACTGATTGGCAGACGTGCCAATTTGCACACATGAGTCTATCTTCTTTAATTTAGCATTGCACTCTCCAACACAATCGACCACTAACTTGAAACCTAGCCCCCTCCGGTCTATTCTAATAAATTCCACTTTGCCATGGCAGGTCTTGCAGCACAACACTTCGGCGATTTGTGGAAAAACAAGGGTGAAATCCAATATTTCCATTTCAGCAGATGACGATGATTTCAGATCCGCTGTCGACGCCGAAGAGAGCTTGCGGGCTGATGTGGAGAGGTTAGGTGGCGGCGGCGCTGGGACAGCATTCTTTTGCAGCGAACCAGTGTGGCGATTTTCCGAGAAACTTCGCTTGTAGCTGCGGCCTGAGCCCCCCTTTTTATCGGGATGTGTTCCAGTCCTTTTCCTTGACATACTTGCAGTGCTTCCGAGACAACTAACATGCGTTACCGCGGTTTACAACAATGGTCTCGATCTTGTTTTGATTTTGATTCAACTATTTTTGTTCTTCTTTCCCTGCTGCTAGGTGAGGGTTACAGTGAGCTGAGTACGTCACCGTGATTTCAGAGGGGTGGGGGAACCTAGAGGCAGACCATGTGAAGCGCGCGACTCAGTCCGGGTCGCCTGAGTATGGTGGAGGAAGAGAGGGGAGGGAGGAGCGCGCCTCACCGGAACCGGCAGGGCGCGCGCATTTCAAACGATGCGCACGGTCACGCTAATATCGATTTAGTGGCCGTACTATTGCGAGTTAAGGAAAACCCTCTTAAGGGTGGA
>NW_026267967.1:13178-13500 GCF_000697945.3 Frankliniella occidentalis
TAATTTTATGAATAAATAAACACAAAAGTATACATTTTTGTTTGATGCACAAAATTTAACCTATTTCTGTATGAATCAGAACATAACCAAGCACGATTTCGTACATAAATCCGTACGCACGAATCACTCCATACATGTACAAAAAAGTACATTCCCGTTAGTGTGCAGGAATACTCGGGTTCCCGCATGGAAACGTATGGTATCAGTTTGTCAACAGTTTGTCATCCCGTCGATGACAAACGGATGACAAACTGATGACGATCCGATGATGAAATTTGATGACATACTGATAACAAACTGATCACAAATTGATGTCAAACGC
>NW_026267967.1:13679-13988 GCF_000697945.3 Frankliniella occidentalis
AAAATCCGAAAAGTAACTTTTGAACGGCTATAGCTAGAGGAAATTTAACACCACCATCGTTCTCAGAGCGAAAAGTTTACGCGGGGGACACATGCAGCAACCTTCGACGCCCTAATGAACAGTCCACAGCACACCTTCAACATTGTATAGGCTCTTATAGACTAGGACATTTCGTGTTCAGCTTTTTCGGTCGCAGCATTCTCCAGCGTCGAAAGCGGCCAGTATGTGATCGGGTTGTCATCCGTTTGTAATCCGTTTGTAATCCGTCGAAGACAAACGGTTGATAAACTGCTGACATACTGATGACAT
>NW_026267967.1:16006-16332 GCF_000697945.3 Frankliniella occidentalis
ACAGACAGACAGACACGAGGTCGTTTGCATAAGCCCGCTGGATAGCTTTTTCAAAGCAGAAGGGCGGGCTAAAAAATCCAAATTGAGTGAGTGATTTTTTCGTGCCCTTATGTCGGGCAGGATATGCCCTTTTGATCGCCGTATAGCATGCCACTAACACTCGTCGGGTGTGGGCGTGAAAAAGAAAAAATGCCACTACCTATACACACATGCATTGTGGCTGCCTACCTGGCAGGCGGATTCACACCTTTTTGGCAAGTGTTCGAAATTGTAGCCAAGCGTGTGGGTAATCCCGCTAACTCGATTAACTGATGGTCAATTCGGCG
>NW_026267968.1:0-1903 GCF_000697945.3 Frankliniella occidentalis
ATTATATAATTTTGTAGAGGAACGGTCGTTGGATGATGATGTGATGCTGGTTCAATGTGCACCGCAACAGCGGTCTAGATGAAACCCTCGGCGGAACCGCAACTCAGCGAACCTGCATCAACAAAATAATGCATAATTCATTAAAACAGCACATTCGACAACACACGTTTTTTTGCAAACTTTGTAAAACTGCGAGGTAAACCGTGATTTCCATGCATACGACCCGAGAATCGGCAATTGGTAGTGGTATTTCCAAAGCACTATTCTCTATTAATGAAGTTAAACGCACGCCTCTCCCAGGTTTCTTTTCTTTACGAGGCTTTCTTTATAGCCCAGCTGAGCGTGCACAACGCTATTTAACGAGCAGCAGCGCATGCAGCGCCATGCAATGCAGTCGCTCGAAGTCCTCGCAGTACGTACCTCGCACTCGCTGGGGTCATCCGTCAGGACCATAGGACCCCGATAACGTGGAAGAGGACACCCCGGCATGGTGCAAACTGGGCGTCCTCATGGGCGCGGAGTGGCGGCGGTGCGGCGAGGCCTCGGGCGAGGCGTGGCGAGCGGGGAGAAGAGTGAGCAGCTCGGTGAGCAGGCCGATGAGCAGCTCGGTGAGCAGCAGACGTAGGACCAGGCCGCTCGCCAGCCGGCTGCTGGCCGCTGGACCTGATGGGCCTGAAACCGGGTGGACATCAGCGAGAGGAAAAAAACCAACCGCACAGGTGTCGCGGCGGCGTCGCACCCAGAGGCAAGTGTTTGCTTCCGCTCTCCTATATTTTCCACGCTAGGATTTTCACCTCGTTTTTTATTCTGCTTACCTGTTTGTGCAGGAAATGCGAGGGCGCTCTGTTCCGGGGAGGTGTGTGAGCAGTGTGGTGGGAGCTCCGCTAGCGGAGTGGGTGACTGGTGTGGGTGACGGCGGTGGTGGAGTGAGGCGGAGACCGTTCCTGAACATGGTGATGGAGATGATTGGGCTGCGAGTGCTTAGCACCCGCTCAGCGGCGGAGTCCCCGTGGCTAGCCTGTAAATAGCAAGAGAAACGCAGTTGCCGTTATTTGTCAGTCGCAAACGCAAGTGTAGAATGAAAGAGAAGTGACACCTCTCGAGGTGAGAAAACACGACCCTGACTATATCGACAAAGCGACTGCTGCCGGACAGCAGACAGCAAACAGTAAATCCCGATGGCTTCCCCAATTTGTATCTATATTTACAATACTCAAGTTCAGAAAATAAATATTTCCTTTGCAGAAACAAGTGTAGATGGATATTGTATATTGTCGGGATTTGTTGTTTGCTGTCGTTCTCCGTTGTACCCAGCTGTCCGACATTAGTCGCGTAGCCCCTGACACCTGACAGTGACACACCCCTTCTAAGAGACTTCACCCCCATTCAAAACTTCAACAACTTCAAAACTGTGCCTAAACCGTCTAAACTGCTCGTTTTGGACAAAAGGTGAGCGCCCGCTGCTGGTGAGGTTCTCATGGCTGCACACTGTCGGCGCGTCGTCACACTGTTTTCGCGCCTGCCTGGGAACTCCCTTAAGGGAACATAGCTGCGGCCGCTGGCCTCCGCGTCGGCGACGGACACTCACTGCGACACCCGGCGACACCAGCACTGACACGCGAAGTGACATAATCACCGAGAGTGTTGGACGAGGTGAAGGTGAAGAGGAAGAGGGGTGCGGGAGTGGAGAGCGTGTGGTCCCCGACCGGCCCGGCCCAGAGCGCCCTACATCGCCCGCGTAGGCAACCCGAATGCACCGTCGTGGGCGGGTTGCCTACCCTCGGCTGCCGCGGCGCTGAGCCGCACTAACCGATAGGCGGCCGGGGCCGGCTTGGCTGGCAGGTTGTTTGAAGGGATCCGAGGGGAGTAGGAGGGTTCAGCCGACAGAGAGGGAGGGGGGGGG
>NW_026267968.1:1953-8387 GCF_000697945.3 Frankliniella occidentalis
TTTACAAAAATTTTGTAAATTTACGACGATATTTTTCACAGTGCACGGTTGCTCGTTTTGAAAAAGTAATCATACTGCTCCGTCCACTTTGACAATATTCGGTTGCAGCGGAGTTTAAGAATAACGCGCTAATGGCTCCGCACTTCTCGTGAAGTGAGGGGTCCGCGCACCGAGCCCGGAGATAGTGTGCCCCGAGTCCATTGTGTGATTAAGGTGCGAAGGCCTTCCATGCACTACGCCGCCGCCGGCCCCCGGGGGAGTCGCTGCCTCGCGTTTATTCTTAAAGGCGTAAAGACTTATGATTTGGTGAGCTTTGGGGCGGTGCGTTACAAGTGCGCGGCGAATCTCCTGCGGCTTGGCAGGCACCTGGCGGGGCCTGGCGGGGCAAACCCAGAGAAGACTCTCACTCATTACCCGGGCCGCGGAAGATACCAGGCCGAGAAAAATATATACTGTACACGGGCGCGCAACAAACATCAACAAAGCAGACCGCATTGGGATTCATCCGGGCGCATGTCGCATGCCGCGGTTTGTGTGTTTCGGGTCCCTGCGCGCGCGCCGAGTGACGCGGGAGGAGGACAACACAAGCGCACGAGCATGCGTCAACAACGTCGAGAGCGCTCCATACCCCAAACGGAGGCAAATTCACAAAAATGGCAAACAATTGCTGCAAATCGTATGGTCGTGTATGCTCCCATTCTTGCTTATTCTGCTGCCAGACCTATGGGAGTCTTATGAATCGCCCTGTAATGTCTGCCAATCACCCCCTCCCCCTTCTCTCTCGCTCTCTCCCCCTACGCGTCTATTTCAGCCGCAAGCCCGTTCTTTCCGTTTTGTGAGATCCGTGCGGCGCACAGCGCATATCGCGTGCCGCAGATTGTCCAGCTTGTCCTGTCAAACCTAGCCACCGTAACCTCCGCGGGGCGGGCAAAGCTGTCGCGCTCAGCCGCTCGACAAATACACATTATCGAATCTCACAAACGCACGTAGAAAGGCACGATCGCGCGCCTCGAGACGCGACAGCGAGCGAAGGACCTGCAAACGAAACTCATTCAACTCAACTCTCTAAGAAGTTGTGTTTTAATGCTATACAAACAGGGAATGGTAATGGTGTGAACAGTCCATAGATTGCCTCTTTCGTCTTCTTTCTTTTCGGCGGGCCGCGAGGGCCTCTGTTTGGTTTGCGGAGTCATCAGCGCCCGCGGCTTGGTTATCACTGTAAACTGGTTGGCGTCTTAAGACGCCAATATTTGGCGTTCAGAGAGGAATAACGCCTACATTTGGCGTTCAAAGACGCCGATATTTGGCGTTCAGAGAAGAAGAACGCCAACCAAAATTACAGTGATGCACTCGGGCACATCCCCGAAGCGCGGCGTCATGACGGCGGGGGCTCGGGCGGGCGGGGGACTTTCACCCCCAGGCCGGCCAGGCGCCAGGCAGCAGCCGAGACCTCGTGACCAGCTGGGCCCCGTGCGCCGTCATCGGGCACAATGGAGACAGGGAGAGGGCCAGCAGGGCCAGCAGGGCCAGCAGAGGGACGTGCCGCCACTGCCGGCTTTCTTCCACACACAATTCCGCTTGAGGTCAGCTTTTCTAGCCCGCGCGCAGGCCGCCGCCGGCCCTTCCGCCGCGGGGCTGCTGCGGCACGACGGGACGGCGCGGGTACCCGGGGTGCACCCAAGGACCCGAGGGGAACAAGTAGAGTAGCCTCTACACGTCGACGACGCCAACAATGGAGGCGGGAACGATGATCCTCCCCCCACCGCCACGAGCGAGCCCCCGAAAACAATAACAATAACACGCGCATTGAAAGAGTGCGGGTGTAAAAACCCGGGGAGGGAGTCACTGGAGGATCCAGTTTAGCGATCGTTAGCGATCCCACACTGTCGCTGTCGCTCGCCGGCTCCGCTCCGCTCAAGTTGAAGGTCAGGGCTGCTCCGCCTCGGCTCTGCTGGAGCCTGGTCATCGACTCGCCCAGTCATACCGGGGCTGGTTTGGGGGTTTTCACGCGCGCCGCCGGTTGAGCTGTTATTTGGCGGCAGAGCAGAGTTCGTAACGAATCATAACAAGAAGCGGCGCGAGTCGTGGCGTGGCGGCGAGGAATGAGAAAGTGGTCCGGGAGCGGGGACGGGACGGGGATGCCAGCGGGATCTGGCGGGATCGACTCCCGGCGAGAGAGGCGCGATTACCGCCCCGGGTACGCGCAGGGGGGACTACAGCACAGTGAGGAGTGTGTGACATTCAAACACTTGAAAGACCGTGCCAAAAATGTCACACGTAAGTCGTGTCCACACACTTACAATGTGTGCGCGCGCCCGCCCGCTGACAACTTAACTTCAAGACACTTATTTGGTGTTGGACTGACGTAACTATTTCACTGTAAATCCCACTGTTTTTCTGTGGATGGCCCATGTTTCCACACACTCCTTTGTGTTTGACATGACTGCCATACACCATTTCGTGTGACATTTTTTACGTCTGTCTTTGGGTGTTTCAATGTCTCATACACTTTGCGGCCTGCATGATGTGAATCATTCAGGTGGAACTGCCCGACTGACAGGACGGTAATTCGCGCAAACCAGTGCAGAGCGTCTTATTATATGATCAAAGCCCCGCGACGTCGCGTCACTGAAATCTTTCCGCGGGTAAACACGTGTGCGCGCTGCACAGGCCACGTTGACCGGGTCAAACCATTCGAAAGTATTCAAAAACAAAAATACAGAATACTTGTTTCATGAGCGCAGCAGAGCAAATTAAAAAGATGGCTCCTTGGTGGCCGCGGGGCGTGTACACAAACAGGACCGGTTGGCGTGTTGACCAGATTTGTGAAAAAAACCTCGCCGACAAATAAAAAAAAGAAAGAGAGATTGGATCATATCCTGCCACGACAATCGCCGCCCTGCCGTTCTGTAGTAAACGCGTCCTTGGACTACTCGTCCTTTTGCAATGATAGACGAGGGCAGACGAGCGACAGCCCGGCTGCAAACAGCGACAAAAAAGTTCCGGCCAGGAACGGATCGTGAAAGCAAAATGATACAAATTCAAGTATTCCTGTCCAGTCTAAATGATACTGTATTTCATTGGGGAGTTCACGGGGCGAATTACTTGCACAAATTTGAATAATACTTTACAAATCTCTATTAACACGTTGAGTCCCACGTGACCACATGTATGGGCACAATAACCCGTAATTAGCACCGTAATAGCACCCCATGGGACTCAACGTGTTAAGAGTTAGGCTAATAAATGAGTAATCTTAATTTTAATTCCACGCAACTCCCATCTGAACCGAGTATTGTTTTTAAAAAATAATGATCAGGTCTTGTATTATAATATTTCAGTAGAGGCTTGTGAAAGTTGCAAAGATCTAACACTCACATTTACAAAATTTTGTTACAGGTAACACTATAACTGGACACCTCCTCACAAGCCCCGCCTAGCACAATATAAAAGATTGCTGGCCTCTCGCTTCTCTGCCCCTACCGAGAGGAAAAGCCGATGACAACTTCCCTTACTGATGTCTAGTTGTGTTCAGTTCAATTATAAGATACCATCTGCTAAAAAGGAAATCGTAAACACGAGATTGTTACAGCCGAGCCATCGCGAGCAAGCCTGAATGAAGCGATGATAAATCTAGGTTGTGCAACGGAGGAGACGTTACTCCGCGGGAGCAGCGTGATGCCATCAGCCCCTCGGGTCCCGTGGAGAGGGCGGGAGATTTGAACGCGCGAAGAGATCTAGAGCGGTGCGCGGGGTCCTTGAGGGCCCGGGGGGGGGGGGGGGGCACGGCGCCGTCCGCTAATATTTGGACAAGGCTCGGCTCGAGGCTCGTGAGCGGGCGGAGCGTATGGCGACACTGTGCACCCTCTGCAAGCAGACGACGCGGCCGGTGAAAGGACAACACTGTTGCGACACCCGGCGCTGCCGATGGCCGAGCCTCCCATTGCCAAGGCCATGCTGCGCCGCGCCCGCGCCAAGGAAGCGGAGGAGCAGCGCGGCAGTGCGGTGGGAGCGGCCGGTGCCGTTGTGTGTCGCCCGGAGTCCAGATCAGCTCTCTCGCCCGAGCTGGACAACGGCGACTGCGGCCGCCAGTGGCCCTCCACGAACAATGCAATCGGGTAACTGGAGCAGGCCGGGCGGAGCACTCGTATGGGCCCGGAGGCGATCATGGAGTGTGCCCGGAGGCTGGGCGCACCAGGGGACCGGAGGAGCGGCGCGCTAAGGGATCATCCAGAAAGTACGTCACGTCCGTCTTTCTCCGACGTGAACTTGTCACGTTTTCGCCTATGCAAGCTCTCCTAGCGCCTGATGCGTATGCAACATCTTGTCTGCAGTGCATGCGAGTACTGCAGGGTGGCCTACCCCGAGTCTCGCAGGCGAGAAAAACGGACGAACTGTCCGGACGATCCCTAACGGAGAGGCTAATATTACAACATGACAGCCATGAGTTGGCATGAGTTAATATAATGAGCAGATTTTTGGAGGAACTCCAACAAATTAGATTTTTTTTGTTCCAGACGACGTTTGTATTTTTTTTTTTTAATTCGGGTTTTTTGACTTGCCTTTCCCAGAGTGACGGTGCGTTATGGCAGCGGGAGCTGGGTCAGGGAGCGGAAATAAGTCGAACCTGGACCACGACCGGACCACACAGGTGGGGTGGGGGACGGAGAGGGGGGAACAAAAGTAACAATTTAACGTTATAACGTTGGAAACAGAGAGAACGGTGAGCAGCGTTTCTGCGCACGTGATAGGCGGCCCGGGTAGCCGAGCTTTCCTTCGTCTTGGCACGGAGCCATACGCACGGCTCGGAGCCTCGCCGAGTCGAGCTCATCCGACTTCCAGCAGGTCTACCGAGTCACAGTCGTCGCTCTCCGCCGCATCACCGCCGTCATTCTTCCAACACTTTTCCGGCATACGCTCATTTATTTCATTTCCCCGTCCACTTTGAAGCGCTGTTTTCGCAGTGCCCGGCCCCGCTGTGAGTACCCTCGGCTCGGGCGCCAGGCCTTGAGGCGTGCCAGAGTCTGGCGCAGCAGCGGCGCAAGGGTGCAGGGGGTGAGAGAAGCACCGCACAGACGGCATCCCGACGTGACCGGTTATGTTCTTTTACTAATAAAGTCGCATTCTTTGTTTCTACTGCCCCCCCCCTCCCCACACACGCGACACGTACAGCATTGCAACACGGGAGCGGGGAACATAATCATCTGCTGCAGTCGTCCCCTTCCTAAAAGGCGTCCGGTCTTCCTCCGGGTGAAGGCCGACCCCGACCGTACCGACACCAACCCGCCACGCCACGCCACGCCACACGCTGCTCTTTCTCTGGCGAGGCAGAGCCACACCCGCAGTGAGGAGAGAGAGAGAGAAAAAGAGAGAGAGAGAGAGAGAGAGAGAGAGAGAGAGAGAGACGGGCGCAAAGAGAGAAGCACATGACGAGAATGTCGACATGCTTCAGTGCACACATACATGCAGTTTGGTGACGGTTCACAACCTGCCATACTCGAGACGTCTTCGCTGCGCCCGCGGCGAGGTCTGGGCGCGAGGCCCTGCCCGGCCCCGCCGCAGCGCCCGCCGCGCCTCCGTCCTCAACGACGCCCTCTTGCCTGCCTTTCACAACGTCGTCATAACTTTCGGCTCGTCTTTATTATTGCTATTCGCATTGCCACTGCGGGCGCGAGTAAAAATCGTAAAAATATCGCCGTATGTGCGCGCGCGCGTGTGAGTGTGTGTGTGTGAGTGAGAAACACAAAAGGCCGCGAGCGCAGTTGGCGATGGTTATTGATGACAGCCGCTTTGCTCAGCCGAGCGCGTAGCGGCCGCGACCCCCGGCCGGGCCGCGGCTGGCTGGGCGGGGGCCGTTGGCCACCACCACCACCACCGCTGAGCGGACAGAGTGTGTACGTAACCTTTCACATGACGCCAAGTACCCAGTCAGTGCCGGGCCCGGGTCTGGCCGGGGGTGGCTGCCAGGGTCACGTACACGGCGCGAGCGCAAAGAGAAGAGAAGAGTCGCCTCCGGGGGCCCCACCCGGCGCCACTCCGCGCCACCCCGCCCCGAGCGCGTGTCGCGGGACGATGCAGAAAGCCTAACGCGGCGGCACACTATCGCCATCGCCTCACCCGCCAGGGTAGTTAGCGACAGTTCGGCGAGGTGAAGTTGAGGCCGAGTCCATGAGTGCGCAGGCAGGAGGGGGAGAGAGGGGATGAGGCGTCGTATCGTATTGCCAAATGGTCCTCCACACTGTGAGGCCGAAAGGTAAGAATACTGTCAGTCTGGAAGTGGGGACAGTTTCTCGCTCTGCCCAGGGTGACTTTTTTTTGCGTCTCCCTGAACCGAGCGACGGAAGTATCTCGCAGTGGGGCGACGGCGGCCGCCGCGCGCACGGACAGTCCCCCCGCCCGCACCGGGGTAAGATTTCTTCGGCTACCTGGGGCGA
>NW_026267968.1:9328-12940 GCF_000697945.3 Frankliniella occidentalis
TTCTTACCCTCAACACGGGAGACGCGACGGCACATTACCCCGGGCAGGGCGACAAATCGTTTCTTGCCGCGCGTGAAGTGATTGTCGAAAATTGTCACCCTCGGCAGGGTAATATCTGCGCAAAAGTTACCTTTCGGCTTTACAGTGCACCCATGCGGTGGTAAGAAGTGGGCGGGTAGGGGGGGGGGTTGCAGGTGCTTCGAGGGGAACCCTTTGGCACGGCTGCGTAGGCGCAGGGTCTCCCCGCCCCGCCGGCCAGTCGTGCCACCGGGCTTAACTTTGCCAAAAGTGATGCCCCCTCCTCTTCCCCCCGCCAGAGAGACCCAAGGACCCACCTATCAACCATCGAGGGCCCAAGTAGTACTCGTCGACTAGAGTGTTTTCCCACTGTCAGTTGTACTATTGCCGTTGTTGTACCTCATCATCCCGTTGGTGTCCTCGCTCGCAGAAGTGCTGGAGTAAGCCCCCCCCCCTTCCCGTCGCTCCTCCCGACCCTGGGGGAGGCTCTCCCCACCGCTTGCTTGTCTTTTTAGCGTAATAAAGTACACTCCACATTGGAGTCTCTCGGACCGTTTGGGTACACGGCAACGTGGCGGGCAAGAGGAATATCGCCGGGGGCTCGACGGGACTTCGGACTTCCATGGGCCCTGTAGGACCTCCAGACGACGCAGTGGCCTCCAGGTGAAGCCGCAGCCGCAGCCTCCACGCCCCGATGGTCCAGAGAGTCTGGACGCCTCCCCCACTCCTCTCTCCTCTCCTCGGCCGAGACTCAAAGTAAGCGTGGCGTATTCGGCTTATTATTTGTCCGGCCGGTGGCGAGGTCCGGGCTGATGGTCCAGGCGCCCAGTGGGGCCGCCACGCCAGGCCACTCTACGCCACGCCACGCCACTCCACACCGTGCCACGCCGCGCCACGGCGACAGGGCGCCCGAGTCCTTGCCGGACCATTTGTCCTGGGTGGAAGGAAGGAAGCTGCCCACAGGCTGCACCAAGAGAGAGGTGCAGAGGAGGAGGGGGGCGGGCCGGTGATCGCCGCTGGACTGACGAGATCGGATTCCCTTCACGTTTTCTTCCTCCAAACGAATTTATCGCTCCAGGTTGTGGCACGCAGAAGGGTCAGGGGCGCGTGGTGGGGAGGCGGTCAACGACCAGCCGCATCCCAGACAACAAAATACAGCAAACGGGTTGGTTGGACTAGGTTGGGCCTGCTTCAGGCCCGATGCTTTTGGACTTCCCGAGCAGCCTCTGCGTTCCGGTCCTCATTTTGGTCGACCTACAGCGGCACTCGGCCAGAGTCACGTGGGCAACGCTGCCGCCTGGGCCGGAATCATCGGGAATCATCCCACGTGGTCTGAGCCACGATCGGCGCGAGCTGCGCCGCGGTGTCGCACTGGACTTTGAGATTGAGACAAGATTGTCTTAGTAAGGATAAGAACAGGAAGGTCTTGCGCAGTGATCACTCTCGTTGCCGGTAAGGACCAAAAGGGTTGGTGACCCGCGCGGCACCCGCCGAGTCAGAGGGGACTGCGTAGCGTAGCGCGCGCCATAGACCCCTCTCCTCTCTTATAATTTGCGCGGGATAGGGAGCTTTATTGCTGGCCGGGGATGGCGATGGCGCAGGGCCCCGCCCCGCCGTGATGTGTGTGTTTAGCGGCAGAAAGTCTCCTGGCGAGCGTAGCCAGCAGCCGATAGGCTCTGTCTGAGTCTCGGCCCGGCCCAACGGGCGACTCCCTGCATATCGTCGCGCCAATATCGCAACATGACAGAGCCGCGCAGTGTCGCATCGCCGCCGCCAAGGTCGGGACCCTCGCGGTTTATTCCTGCCTCCCGTGCCGCCACCACCGATCCCTGGTCCTCTCTGGTCCACGCCGGTCTCCGCCCGCGCGCGACCCGCTCGCACCTCCTCGGTCCCGAGTGTCAATGCCAAGGACCGTCCGGACCGGGAAGAGGAAGGCGAGGATGGCCGCGCGGAGTTTGTGGTCCAGAGCGCCGTATCTCTGTGGGGGGGGGGACGTGCGCGGGACCAGGCGCTGGCTGAGACTGTGATGGGGCCGCCACTGGTACTACTGCGAACTCAATCAAGCTGCACTGTACCACGCACCCTGTTCACGCAGGCCTATACTGCCTATAGTCGCTAGGGGTAGGTAACATGGCGCCGTTATCCGAGACGATAGGCAAAATGTTCTCGGCCAAGGCCCGTTGGCCACCCCCCCCCCCACTTTTTACGCTGTGCTTAGTCGCTATGCCCCTACCTCGCCCCACCCCCACGCGGCGTCAGAGTGCGATTGAGACAGCGCCGCATGACTCGGTGGTACGTGACATGCACTGCATAGGCGGGCGGGTGATAATGTGAAGAACCGATACTTTCTGCCATCTCTCTCGTTATTCTGGGTACCACTAGCACCACGCTGGCTATCCTCTTCCACCGGGGGGGGGGGGGGGGGGGGGAGACGAGTCTGCTGGGCGCCCACGGCCCGCACGGTCGCGTTGGTGGGCATCACGACTGCTGGCCTGATCGCCACATGGAGCGTGACACAACAATGAAACTCTTCAAAATAAAATGTCTGGATATTTTAGCGCATACCGGAAGAAAGAGAGAGAGGGGGGGGGGGCGCATGAGTGCATTCCGCACGCCCGCACTATCAACACTCGCCCATCTCTCTCTCTACGTGTCACGTACCGATCTGCCGTCCGCTGCTATCACTCGTTTGCCCTCGAGACACCACCAAGGCGAGTAAAACTACATTTCTAGACATTTTTTTACTTAAAGCAGTGATAAAACTCAAACCCTACATTTTCATGGTTTGAAACCGGGGAACGAAAACGTGAGTGAGAATCGTGAGAATTTCATTGCAATTGTTTTCCTGGAATGTTTTGTTGTTGCATCTCCACACGGCCTACGTGGTGACGCAGTTGTGTGGCTCCACAGTGCGGTTACATGCCGAGCCTGCTCTACCACCAACGCTTCCGTTTTAAACCAAACCGCACAGCCCGCCCACGGCCCCGGCGGCTGCCTCCTCCCGAGCGCGACAGTGCATATCTGTTGGCCGCGCCGCCACGCTATCACACGACGTTTGCCGTCATCTTAGGCATCTCAGATCCGGCAGGTGCGAAACATAGAAATTGACGGGGGTTTCCCCTGCGGCATGGGCTGCGACGTGCATGAGTTCCTACAGCGGGTTGCGGGGGTGGAGGGCAAAACTGATTTGGGGGAAGGGAGTGGGGGGGGGGGGGGGCGGGTGAATAAGTTATTCCAGTCGGTGTGTCCCCGTCGGTGCCCTGACGACGCCAAGTCCGCCCCGCCTTGCCCCTTGTATGGAAATGTGTTGCACCACGGCAGAAAGAAAAGGTTACCACGGGAAGCGGATTGTGAAGTACATGTTGATCAAAAAGCCCCCCCCCCCCTTTTCCTGCACACTCACCACTTCCTCACACAACTTTGGCCTGCTTGTCGATGCAAGTACGTAGTCGCGCATTCCGGTCAAAATTACTTTTTTTTAAAGAAATATAAAAAGGAGTTCAAGGCAGGCATTGGCAACAGCCCGTGATGTTTTGGCAATGTCTGCGCCTGCGAGCAAACCCGTAACACACTGGCTCATGTACTGATGCACCC
>NW_026267968.1:12990-18451 GCF_000697945.3 Frankliniella occidentalis
CCCCCCCGCCCACTGCACCGCGGTGCACTCTGCTCGGGCAAGTCAAGGGAGGCAAGGGCAAAGTAATTCCGCTCGACCAATAATATAATGAGCTCTCATGAATAACACCGTGGCTATTCAATTTCCCATTGCCATCCGCCGGCGACCAGCGCGGCGCTAAGGGCGCGGCTGCGCGGCTCTCACGGGGTATGTGGGTCGGGTCGGCTCGGTCAGCCCACCCTGCCCGTCACCCCTGCCCTACTTAGGTCCGGCCGACGCCCACGCACTGCTAACGCTCTGGCGGCGAAGGGGTGCGAGCGCTCAGCGGGGCGGGGTCTAGGCCGCGTGTCTAGGTCTAGGATGGGTGCTTGCGCTTGCGGTTCGCGCACACCGGGCGCGGCGGACGTGACATTCCCAGCTCCGTAACGTGGCGCACTGCAAAACGTTTGCGAAGATTGGGTTCACGATTCGAACTCTATTCTTTGCATTCTTTGCAAATATTCAAGCTTTGCATGTGACAAGGTAATTCTTTCCGAGCTCACAAACTTAATTCCTTTGCAATGCAGAGCCAAAGCTAATGGTTTGCAGGGATTCCGTAATCATGCGAAGAAATGTTGCGCCGAATGCGCGGATTCTTCGCAACAACGCAAAGAATTTAGTTCGCAAGCTTGTAACAATGCGGCGGTAGCGCCAGGGGGCGCCTCGCGGGTGGGCAACCCCGCCGCACTGCTGTGCGCCACGGGGCGGCCTACCCTCCGGCTGGCAGGCGCTCTGGCCTCCGCGAGAGATGGACGGCCAGCACTGCCGACGGCGGTGGCTTCGCGGGCCGTGTCCGTCGCGAGTCCGCCGATTGAATGACTCTGGAAGAATGGGAGGCCATGGGGACGGGTGCTTATGCTATCGGCAAACACATGGGCGAGGCGAGCCAGGCGAGCAAACACTGGATGAACCGGAGAGGGAAGTCCGGCGGCCGCGCGGCGCCCCGCTCGCGCCCATGAGGAAGAGGGTCCCGGACCAGTCGGCAAACATCGAGGGCATTCATCGCGCTCAGGGGGTGCTGGACTCGGCTAACGAGATTGAGAGTGCTGGTCACAAACTGCTTCGTAGCCGAATAAATATAATGGAGCACAAGTACGCATGAATGAATGGGATTTATCGCAGGCGAGTAATCCAGTGAATTTATATTTTACCCGTCAAGAATATTTATGGTTAACTTATGTAAACAAAGTGAACTCATGCTCAAGCAGTGATGCGGCCAGGGCCGTTGCTCACCTGTACCGCCGGGGTGAGCAGGTCTGGGGCTCCACGGACAGCGCGTCCAGCATCTTCAGGTAGTAGAGGACCAGCTTGCGTGCCAGCTCCATGTCGAGGGGAGGATGGGCGTGCGCGGCGAGCAGGGGACGAGGTGTGCGACGGTATCGCAGCCAAAGTGCGACAACGAAGGGCCGAAATCTCGGTGAGCGGGCTTGAAGCGCTGAGCTACGGGCCGCAACGTGCTTCGCGGGCTGGGATGGGAGCGCACTGCTCAGACTCGCGGACAACAACAGACTGAGTCGGACGGCACGACACGACGGCGCGCCGGGCCGGACCGGGCGCAGGCCGGGCCGCTCTCCTCTCTCCTCCCCCACCCGGCCCGGTCCTTCCCTCTCTTCCTCCAGAGCCCGCCGCCGGGCCCGGCCCGTGGCCCAGTGAAAACACACAAGTAGTTCCGCACTCCAGTTATCGAGAGTGAAATGAGATTGTCACACGCACGGGATAAGCAGTTTGAAATAACAATTTATTAAGACTATATACAGACGCGCCGGGTTTGCTGGCTTTGGTGGTAAAATTATTGAGAGAATTAGAGGTTTACAGACAGTTCTGGGAAAGACATTCTGTGGTCTGTTCTAAAATTCAATTACATACGTAAAACAAACAAATTTCCAGCTAGCTATTTAGTAGTTCATTAAAAAAAACAGAAATAGAGGAAAATGATAACTGATAAACTCAGTTTGAGACGCTTTACATAGAATCCTCCATATCTCCTGGTTCAATCAACAATTCCATGTCCTGCACAGTGGTGATTCCTGCCAGTGCTGCATCTATTACTGATGTCGATGAATTTGACTCTGATTCAATAGTTTCTTCTTGAGTCTCAGTTAATGTTTCCACATACTGAAATACTTCATCTGCAGGAATTTGATGAGCAATTTGGATGTGTTTTGAACACTCAGATCTGAGGCGGAATTGCTTTTGACAATGTAAGCACCTCCATGGTTTCTCTCCAGTGTGCACCCTAGTGTGAGTTCTCAAATTGTCAATACGGGAGAAGCTTTTATCACAGTACTTGCATTTATACATATCATTGGGGTCCATGTGTATCTGAAAATGACAGAAGAAATTGTTGGCTGTTAAATTTCTAATACAAATTTAGAAGTAGACTGTACAATAATGCAATAAGTCTACTACTTACTGCTTTGTGTTGTTTTAGGCAATTTCTGCTGCGGAAACCTTTACCACACACTTGGCACTTGTAAGGGCGTTCATTAGTATGGGTCATTTCATGATTTCGCATCCTTTCTTTGATCATGAAACCTGCTCCACAAACACTACAAGAGTAAGGACGTATGCCAGCATGCCACATGTGGTGATGTCTTAGCAGTGTTGAATTTGCAAATGAACGGGTGCATCGATCACATTCAAACCTCTTCCCTTGAGGTGCATTAGCTCTTTCATCAGCATGATCATCATTGTAATGTCTCATTAGTTCTCTCATATTGGGAAATTTGACAACCTTGTTACTTTTAGCTACACAGAATCTACAAGTAAATGAGCGGCGTGAATTGTCAACCGTTCCCTCACCAGACCTAAAACAATAAAGAGAGAGAAAACACAAGTTTTATGTAAATGAACTGTATAATGTTTGAAATCACAACTAAAGCATCATTAATTTAAGAAAGAATTTGAAATTTGAAACTTACTTTGACTTAGTATGGCTTGCCTCATGAATACGGAGATGATCTCTCCTATGAAAGCGGCTGGGACAAAATTTACACTGCAATTTTCGTTCTCCATGCAACACTTCATGTTGCCGTAAGCCGTTTAGAGTATTAAAAACTTTTCCACAGGATGAACAAATAAACTGCTGACGATTATCATGCTTTTTCAGATGTGCTTCATACCTATGCCTACACAAAAACAAAAATTATTTTTAAAATAAAGAAATAACTGTTTAACTACAACTCATAAACGCAATAAAACTTACTCAAGTTTAAAACGCTTTTTGCACGTGTTACATTGATATTGATAATCTGCAGCATATTCATCATGACGGGCAATATGGGTTCTGTAATTGGATGCTGACTTTAGAACTAACCCACATATGTCACATAACCATGAAGTTCTCTTGGTGTGTACAATAACATGGTCCTGCAACTCTTCTTGTGTGTTGAAATTTCGGTGGCACACTTCACAACTCAGCAGACTTCCCTTATTTATAGCCTGAACCTTCTCAGCTAATGTTCGTTCTTTACAAACAGCAGTATGACGTTTCAAGTTTTCTTTAGCTTTGAATCTTCTTTCACACCGGGAGCATTGATATTGCCTCAAAACTGTTCTTCTTAGGCTATTTTGCCTCCAAGTCACACCCCAGGATTTTTTACGCAAAGTTTCAGATGGTGTTGTAATATTATGAATAACATTCATGTGCTCCAGAACTTTTCCAGGAGTTAAAAAGTATTTCCAGCAAACTGAACATTGTAGGTCTGGATGTTCTTGTAGATGACTTTCAACATCAGCTCTGGATTTTGCAGCAAATTTACATACACGGCAAGTAAGCACATGAGGGATGTCAGGACTGTCAGCCAACTGCCAGGTAAATAACTTTTGGTATGAGCTTACTAAATATCCACTTTTTCTCCACATAAAACTAAGAGACAACTTGCGAGCATTGCGCCTATCAAAATATGTAGATGGGCTGTCAACAGTAGCATGTACATCCATGGGACGATCTTTTAATTTCCTTGTTCCATCTAAAATTTCCGATGGAATTGTTGTTTCACTCGCTATAGTAATTACTGAACTTCCTTTAGGAAGAATTGCTCTTTCTTTAGGTTTCACAACTGGCTTTCCTTGATCTTTCAGAGGTGTACCTTTGGAGAAGGTTGCTTGCAATTTCTTGTGAATATCCTCGCGGCTGTCAGAGTTTCGGAGCACAATCCCAACTATTTTGTCACCTAATTTAAACTGGTTACCCATATTATTAATTTTGGTGATCATCTTATCTTTTAGTTGACTTATATCAATCTGAGGCATCTTTGTCTCCTTAGGACCCTTAGATTTGGTTTCTTTGATAGGCACCAATGAAGGCAAAGGAATATCTTGGTTTCTTAACTGAGGTAGTTCTTCAGCATAACAGTGGTCATCATAGACATGGTCATCATCTTCAGAGGCCACACTTGAGGAAACATTTGGAGGTAAGGCAACTGGAACATTATCTTGATCTGGCTTTTGATTGACTTTAATGAAGTTGCTTGGGAGACGCACCAGATGTGGCACAGAACTGGAAGGTAATGCACCTGGAGGTAAGGTTATCCTTACTGCAGAAGACGGAACAGATTTTGAAGATATCATGGTTAGAGGAACTGATAATGCAGGATGTGACTGAACAATAAGATTCTGATTAGGGCCCGGTGAGGGCGCAATTGGAGTAAACGGCTTCATGATCAAAGGTGGTAAGCTGGTTGGAGTTGATAAATTCATGGAGCTTCCTGTAGTAGTTCCAAGACCTTTCTTAGGCGCAATATTCTGAAATGACAGTGTTGACGGAACTGTATTAGTGACTGCCACTTTAGACTGGGCTGAAGCAGAAGTCACATGTACTGTATTTGGGGCCATCATAGAAGAACTGATAATCAATGGAACTTGATTAGTAGATGTTTTCGGGATCTTCATTTTCTGCTGTTCAGACATAGTTGTTGGACCAACTTTTCTCTTCTCTGCAGGGTTTGCTTCGCCTCCAGGACTTGCAAACAACATTGAGATTGCTTTTTTCATCTGCTCTGGAAACGCATCTGAGCCTCCTTGCAGATCTAAGAACATAATCTTGCCCTGTGGTTTAGTTTCCCTTGATTCCTGATAACCGAGAGATAAACATTTACATTAGAACACAGCAGGATTTAATTCATTATTACATTACCTATTTAGTAGATAAGTAAACTTTACCTTTGGCTTTAAACGTAAGTTGAGTTCCTGAATAGCCTGATGAATCATGCTTTTGACAGGTATGCCTTCTTTTAAGGACATTTCTAAAAGCAAAACTCTTCTATTCTAGAAGGTGGGGAAAAGATCAATGTCATCACACATCTTCATTGATTGAAAAACTAAAAAAATTGGGATATTCATATACTTACTCCTCCACTACCTATTTGAGATTGTGCTGGTTTAGAAATGATGACTGAATTATCTGATGAACTCTGTAACAGAAAAGTCAATGAAAATAAAA
>NW_026267968.1:27086-29020 GCF_000697945.3 Frankliniella occidentalis
GCGGGTCTGCCTACCCATCCTTGGTCGGGCGCCCGGGAGGCGAGCTGGGCCACCCGGTCCACACGCGTGTCTCGCGGGTCTGCCGACCCGTCCTTGGTCGGGCGCCCGGGAGGCGAGCTATGGGCCACCCAGTCCACACGCGTGTCTTGCGGGTCTGCCTACCCGTCCTTGGTCGGGCGCCCAGGATGCGAGCTGGGCCACCCGGTCCACACGCGTGTCTCGCGGGTCTGCCTACCCGTCCTTCGTCGGGCGCCCGGGGGGCGAGCTATGGGCCACCCGGTCCACACGCGTGTCTTGCGGGTCTGCCTACCCGCCCTTCGTCGGGCGCTCTTCACTCACTTGAAGTAGAGCTCGGAACTGGAGCTCCTCTCCGGGCCGAAGCCTAGAGTGCGGTATGTGCTGCTATTGACGGCTACCACGCTGGCCCTTGGGCTGGCGTCAAAGCACTGCGCCCACGCCTGATAGGGATACTCGTTGGGCGTGCGGGGGCAGGTAGCCCAGGGCAGTTCGGACGAGAAGGACGCGACCAGGTAGTAAACCGTGATGGCCATGATCGAGCAGTAGTAGGTGGTGACGATGCCGGAAGATATAAGCTGGCCGTAGCCAATGCCTGCGAAACAAGAGAGGCGTCGCTTGAGTCGCTACGCGGCGCTGAGGCGCGGAGCCCACGGGCCGTTTTGCACGACCATTGTCTCTCTGCGTATTAGTTCCGCCTTGGAACTGGTGCTTCGGGTTCACAAGAAAAAGGATGTCCCCGGCGCTCTGGACGCATACCCTGGTAGCACAGACATGTTCGGAGAACGTTCTCTCTGCGTACGTTCGGTTCGAACTTGGTCCGAACATTGACGCGCTCCCGCCGCAGCACTAAGTATACGTTCTCTGGCAACGTTCATGGAACGTCCTTCCATAGACTACGGGATTTGGGTGGGGAAGTGTAACATATTACTGAACAAGCATAGGCGTCATCAAATATAGCAGGGAACTGTTGTGTTCTATCATTCCATCGCGAATTATGGTTTTTGATGATGACAGTCGACGAACTTTGGGCCGAACTACTTTTCGCGGATGCAGTCTCCGTATAGCGACGTGCAGCGGCACTACGCGGAGGAACTCTACACTCCCACTCACTCAAACTCGTCCCTCAACTCGGTTGTGTTAACTTGGGCCGGTGTAAAAATTATGTTCAAGGATTATTCATCCGAATTGTAACTGTTCATCTGTGTCATCCAGTGGAAAAATGTCAAGTAAGTAACCTTTTTATGCCGTGTCAACCCAACAACTTTTATAGTTTTCGAAATTATATAGTCTTAATTGATTTGCTGTACACTAACCTTATCGCAGCACGCACCGGTCGGCAGATAAATTATTGTTTTAATGTTAGTTCGATGTGACAATTCCAGGTGAGAACAGGAAAAGTATTGTCAGCACCCGGCAGATCCAGAAAAGGGCGAAGAAGGAGTCTGACGCAGCACTAGCAAACATCAACATTGATGATCCCTGGCTGCTGGCTGTTGATGCTGTTGATGCTTCTGATGTTGTAATTGCAGAGACAGGGGATTTGTCGAACTGTCAGCCTTTGTAGCTTATATTTGTTATGGTTTTTTGTTGCCTTTTTTTGTTTTTGAAGTGGTTTCCTGAAAGTTGCCTTTCAGGCAGTATAATTCTACTTCCCTTTTTGTTTGTATTGTGTACTGTATTGTATTTTGAAGTGTTGAGAGTGGAACACAGTTTTTTTTGTTTTAATAAAACTGACAGAATCTGATACTATTGTGGTCATTATCCTCGCTATGCGTTAACGATTATCTCAAGGAGAAGAGAAAGGGGGGGGGCAAGCACTCAGAAAACTGATTGTTCAACTCAACGAAATTTAGTGTTGAGAAAACCAACGAAATTTTGTTTCCCTTTTTGTTTGTATTGTGTACTGTATTGTATTT
>NW_026267968.1:29070-35995 GCF_000697945.3 Frankliniella occidentalis
AAGAAATATAATATTGTCTGGTTATATGTAATGACTATCACAGTTACCTCAATGGGAAGACATTTGCTAATCATATCTGCCAATCCTTGAGACTTTCCTTCGGCGCCATATATGTCAATATTTGTTTTGTTGGTTATTCCACAGATTCGGCATGACAATAAGGAAAAGCTTGCTGAAACAGAGGCTATCTGTTTGGCAGATTGGTCAGTCTCTGGAAGTTTCCTTTTCCTAAAAATATTAGGGTCTTTGGAGGCGTTTGAGGGTGATGTCTTATTAATACCAGCAGGAGATTTATCACTTGTACCCTTATGTGTAACTTTTTGAACACCCTCATCTACACTTTTAGAGACTTCTTTTGTTACTCGAGTCCTGTCATTAGCATTAAGAGAACGCCCTTCGTTTTCATCAGATAGATCTACAATTGTGACAGCAGAAGATGTATCCTTTACAGCTCGAAGCATTTTCGCACTGCTAGTACTGCCCGTCTCTTTTTTGTGAGATGACACGATGATGATGCCAGGTCTTTCATTTTGAGATATCTTAGCAACAGATGTAGTACTCCTCTTTTTTAAAATCTGGTTTGCAGCGGGAGCTGCTTTGTGATCAACTGGAGTTAGGAGTACTATAGGAGTTTTTCCTTTGAGAAACAAAATAACAATTAGAGATTGGACTTGGAAAATAAGCAAACTTTGATACAGAACTTTAAATATTACCTTGCAAAGGAGTTGCATTATTAGAGGTGGGTGCATTATTTGACCCTCCATCTTCCTCCGACTAAAAACATTTCAAGAAAATGATTAGACATGTACATGCAAAATTCTCCGAAGAGTTTGTCAGAAATATAAGAAAGTTCGCAGACCTTTTTCTTTTTGCGGGTCGGTGGCTCTGGAAATTTGGAGGGAAAGCTTCCAATATGAAGTCGACCTTTTCGATCAAAGTCCCCTTTCTCAAAATGATCACTACAGACGACACTCCTCAGCCCAGGACGCCAGTTAGGTCTGCCAATATTTTCAATCCATTTGTTCAAAAACAGTGGAGTTTCATGAGGGAACCTGGTACAACAAAATAGCAAAGTTCAATAATATACTTAAAACAAATTGCTTGCAATAACAACTTTGCGAGAATATAGTTCAAAATAAGGTAGTGTAATGTTGACAAAAATAACATTTCAGCTCTTTGCAATCAGAAAGTGCACTGTTCAAAAAGTAAATAAGTTTCTTACTTACTCATGGAAAGAAACAAGAGAATCTTTCGAAGAAGCATTAAAACAATAGGGAACTGAGCAGATTGGCATCTTGAAGTCCTCGAACTACACATCTACATCATCACAGGCAGCCGCAGTATGAGGCAGAGGCACATCACAGTTGTCGATAAAAAAATCTGTAAATACGCGGCAATATTCCAAGACTTCACCACAACAGAGGAGTAGAATATCATCGAAATATCCTCTAATGAAGAACACGACTGTAATATGGCGGTGGGTGTCCGGTGCATTATGGACCTAGTGATGGTAACATACAAACGCAGAAATGCAGTCCAAGCTGCAACACTTACTTCATTAGCATGTCACCCGAAGCTGATGAAGAGTTACTCATCAACAAATGCATTCTTTTCCATTGGTAAATTCTCGTTTTTCAGTTTCAGGAGAAGTGTGATAACCAGAAGTAACTAATAGCGCCGTGCCAACGAAAGGGGAAATTTTGTGTGCAAAGCGAAAGATTCTGGATTCTGTGCCCATAATGAGAAATTCGACGTACGAACGGCGACGGCAAACGGCGCGAAAGCCGGAACTAGCCGAAACGGGGTAAAGAAAAGATTGTTTGGGAATTTAAGTTTTTCAAATTTAAATTGTTCATTACAACATGATGGATGCGTCGCCACCGAGTAGGACTTTACGCAGGAGAAAGGTAACTGTAAGATTTGTTGAAGATGCCAACATTATGCCAACTGCTGATGAGATACGGAAACAAGATGGGAAAGAGAATGGTAGCTATTGTTTGTGTAGAGGTTAAATTTTTGTTTTTTTGGGGTGAAATCTTTGTGGGTTAGTAATGATCTTTGTATTCTTCAGCTCGTCGAAAAACAGCGGAAAAAATTGAAATACCTGCATCAACTTCTTCAGCTGGTCGTCGAAAATCTTTGCGTCAGGCTAATAATGAAAGTAGTACCATGAAAGACGATATCTTGATGAAAATTGAAGAAGAAATGTTACCCGAGGAATTTACTGAAAAACTTCTTAAACCTTCAGGTTTGTGGAATTAAATTTCTTTTTAAAAATTTGATTTATGTTTTTCAAATTTCCAATTATTTTAAATCTAATTCTTTCAGCTCTCCTTGGAGATGATGATGGTCCTGCCACGGTAGGGTTTCAGACTCCTAGAAAACGTAAAAGTATGGTCCTCAAAGCTCAGGAGTCAGCTAGCAAATATTCTTCTCCGTGTAAACCTCTAGAGAACACAACTCCTTGCAAGACTCCTCGTAGGGGCTCTGAGGTAGTTGTCAACACCCCTAGTCGACGAGTATCAATAGGAGGTGTGATTGGAGCAACACCCTCTAAGGGTGATGGTACTCCAACAAAGAGTGCTCTTCGTAAGAGAGAGACCACTTGCTCCACTCCTAAGGCACGGGTTTCATTGCTGATGCAAGATAATTCTTCTCAAAGTCTACAGAAAAGTCAATCAGCTGTTGACAAAACACCAGGTCGATTAAGACTCCGAACTCGAAATTGTATGAATCATTTTAATTTTATTAAAATTTTCAAGAAATACTTTTTAAGTTTTAGTAACAGCTTAATAATTCAAGTTTTCCACATGAACTTTTATTTTTTTATAGGTATAGAGAAGACAATTGCTGAACCTGAGAGTGATGACGGAGATTTTTCTTCAGATGAAGAATCTTTCAAACCTAGTGACGATAGCTCTGTAAGGAATTGCTTCTGAAATTGTAACTAAACAACTTCAATCAGTCTAGGGAATCTTTTGGCTTTTCTTTCCAGGAATCATGTAGTGATGAGTCAATGGATGAAGATGATTCCCCAAACAAAGATGTCTTTAAGGTAGAAAATAAGAAAATTCAGGCATCTAGTGTACCAATGGCATCATCATCTAAAGTGACTCGAAGGGCTGCTAAAGAAGAAAAAGATTTTGTAAGGATTAAACCCTCCCTACCCCCATTACTGACATTTAAATTTTGTTGTTCAAAACTAGATTTTTAAAATTATTCTTCAGGAAATATCTACTGATGCTTATTTTGAAACTCAAAGTGCCAAGCAAATTACTTCAAATAATACCTTAAGCCAACTGAAAACACCTCGACTTCAACAAGATATGCTTCTGAAGTTGTTAGATGATGTGGACTCTCCTCACCATGAACCTATTTCTCAACTCTCCAATGCACATCGTTCTTATGTAGAACAATGGCTATTCTCTCTGTGGTAAGTTTTCCTTTTATCTAAATGTTAATATTGCAGTTTTTATAGTTTTGATATCTTTACTGGTGTCCTTTTGGTCTTAAGGGAGGGGTATAACATATTACTCTATGGATTGGGTTCCAAGAGACATATATTACATGCCTTACAACAAGATGTGCTTTCAAATTCCAATGTGTTAATTGTGAATGGATTTTTTCCTGGTGTCACCATAAAAAACGTAAGTCTTGATTATGCCATATACTTGAGTCAATGTTATTGTATATCCTTCAGTATATGATGCGAGACCAATATTCAATAGTTTTTAACTGTCACCTTTTCAACAGGTAGTTGATGATATTTTAACTGAGATTTTGGATGTAAAAGATATACCTGCAAATTTGTTGGAATGTGTGGACATGATAGAATATATCCAATCAAAAAAAAGTTCTGAACCAATTTACCTTCTGGTTAATAACATGGATGGTGCTTCATTTCGTAATGATCGAGCACAGGCAACCTTCTCACATCTTGCTCAGATGCCAAAAGTGCATCTTATTGCTTCCATAGACCACATCAATGCACCTCTCTGTAAGTGTAAACCTATTGACAAGGTTGACAGATAAACAGTGGGGCAATGTATGTGTTCCTTGTTCTAATTTTTCTTAAAACTTTGCAGTGTGGGACCAAGCCAAATTACGTCGATTCAATTTTATTTGGTGGGATGTGACTACCTTTGTTGCTTATGTAGCAGAAACTTCCTATGAGAGCTCTTTATTGATTCAACAATCTGGTGCTTTGGCTCTCTCATCATTGAATTCCGTATTCAAATCTTTGATTCCAAATGCTAAGAAGGTTTTCCTTCTAATTGCCAAAAATCAATTGGACAATGCCAAAAACCCGAGTTTTTCAGGTAAACAAATAAAGTGTTTTTTAAGTGATATTTAACATTAACATCAAGTAACAATTCAAGATATTCTAATTATTTTTGTCTTTTTAAATACAGGTATTTCTTTCCACGACCTTTATTGGAAGTGTAGATCTGCCTTTTTAGCCAGTTCAGACAGAGTATTAAGAGCTCAGTTAACTGAGTTTTTGGATCATCATCTGCTAAAGGGTCGACGTGGCACAGATGGAGTGGAAACTCTCATGATTCCTATTGAAAGTGGAATATTATCTCAATTTTTAGAATCTCAAGAGCAAGAAACAGCAAGTTAATGTTGAAGGTCTGCAAGAAATTTGATATGTGGTTGTGATTATCTCAAGGTTGTGTGGGTTTTGTTCGGCTGTTCTCAGCACTCTATTTGATTTTCACAATGAACTTGCTATTACTCAAAATTTTCAGTCTCAAGAGCAAGAAACAGCAAGCTGATGTTGAAGCTCTGCAAGAAATTTGATATGTGGTTGTGATTATATCAAGGTTGTGTGGGTTGTGTTTATTAGCTGTTCTCAGCACTTCATTTGATTTTCATTATGAACTTGCTATTGCTATTACTTAAAAGTGTTACTATTAGCTCTAGGTACTTGTGATTTTAAAGCATAATTCTTAAATTATTAACTTAGTACAGTATTTGCACAACTTTTGTTTTATTACTCTAGTCTTATATTGATGTAGATAGATAGGTATTGAATAGACTTTTCTATTACCTTCATTGTCTGCATTGAAGTATCATGTGTCTTAATACATAAATAAATAATTATTTCAAACATATCAGACATTGAATTTGAAATTATCTTTCTTGTGTTACTCTTTCCTCCCCTTGGCCTGGCCAAATCAGGGGGGAGGTTTTACAATTGTTGCCATGTGTCATTGTTGGCCCAGAATGACCAGGTAGCCATATTTATCCTTTTAATAAAACTTAAAAAACTACAAAATTCTACTATGTGAGCAAGTTAAACGCAAGAGCGTCCACGCACGGCGCCACGAGTTAAACATGGGGATTCCATTTAGAACTGTTTTGGGCCCACCTCTAATGGTAAGTTGTGACCTTTTTAAGGATATTGGAACCAAATTGGCTCATCAGGGTATAATATCAACTTTGTTTTTTTCTAATCTGTCAGAAATACAGCCGTTTCTACAACCGCCTCTGCTCACCTAAGATTTTTGGCTACAGCACCTATGCAGCCTGTCTGGGAATACTTGGAACGGTGAGCCATCTCCACACTTCGACGTTGTCAATTTTTGACACCCGTATGTGTACGATAGAACAGACCCGCGTTTGTTCGTAGGTAGTGACGTTGATCGACCTTCGCCGTCTACTCAACGGCGAGGCTCCCACCTGCGAAGGGCTATGGAAGAACAGGCTGAGCCGAAGCGAGCGCTTAAGTATATCCCCACACCCTTCTTGTACTCTGCTGCGATCGGGGTCGAAGGGATTGAGTCAACTTCGTTTCATGGTGTTCCTTCTCGCAGTGACGAACGAGACCGCCCGTGACCTGAAGCTAATGTCGTCGGTCCTCGGGGTGGAGCACTATGCTCTGCTCGCGCTGGGGGCATTCACGGTAAAGCATGGTGCACTCCAAAACAAAGAGGATTGGAACTTCCCAATTTCGATCGACCATTGACTGGTTGAATTTTCGATGTGCTATGCAGGACAACCCTGTGCTGCTGTTGCCCTGGTTGTTCATGGGCATGGTGGTCATCTTCCTCGAGGCCTTCTTGTTCGCCAGCAGACTTTTCTATGAGGGTATCCACATGAATCGCTCCGAGGTCCTGTTTACTGGTAAAGATGCTAGCCTACGGCGTGTGTCGCCATTCTGATGCCTTGCTTGGCTGTCTCACCTATCTCTGGGCTTCTTTTGCAGTCATGATGATCCACAACTGGTTACAAGTCTTTTGTCTCTTCAACCGACAAGTGCGCATGTGCGACTACTAAACGGGTACAAGCTTCAAAACCTACTGTTCGTCCTCCAGTTGTCGCCGCCAATAAACTTGCCATGTCATTCACAACAGCGAAACTAACTAAATACACGAGTGTCCCCGGTGATATGCGTGGTCCACGTTAATAGTCCCCCGCGCTTAAACTAAAACAGCCATTGCCAGTGTTACCTCACAGAGTTACACTCGCTGATTTGGACGGAATTTTTTAAAAATATCACATGTGTACGTCAGTCGTCGGATAGGCGCCTGTCGAAGGTGGCGGCGGCCAGCTCCTTGACGCGGGTGCACAGCCCGGGCGCGCGGTCGGCCTGCCGCCTCATCTCGTCCTGCCATTGCTTGGCCACCGAGGCCGTGGCCGAGGGCGACGGCCTCCACAGCGGGGACGGTCGGAGCGCGGCGCGGCAAGCCTGTGACACAGAGGGTGAACGTAGAGAAGCCACAGGTCAGCGACTGGGCGCCGGCAAAAGATAACATGGCGTTGGCGCGCTCACCTCTTTGAAGGGCAGGTTCCTGTTCTTGATGAAGAAAACCACCGCCCAGACCGGGATCTGGACCAGCCCCAGTGCGGCGATGACCCATCCTGCCGCTGCAACAGACGTCGCCGTTACCGGGGCCCAGCCCAAAGCGACGGGGTTGAC
>NW_026267968.1:41370-46470 GCF_000697945.3 Frankliniella occidentalis
ACCCGCTCGGCCACCCGCCCGTGCTCGCGATCCGCACAGGGCCGCCCGGCGCGCGCCGCCAGAACAGACAATTCGCGGCACGCCATGCAACGGCGGCCCAGGCTTTACTCACTACATGGCAGGCCCTTCCACAACTCTATGTCACGACACGCCATCTGCTCACTGGGTGACGCGTTCGCCAACTCCCATACGTTCTGGTTGTATACTGCAGGCGCCGGGAGTGTTGCGGATGCCTGGATGCCTATATGCCTGGAAGAGCGAATGGGCAAACAAAAAATGAATTATCGGGGCCCTACCCTGTCACTGGTCATAGTACGTCATGTACCTACCCCCCCCCCCCCCCCCCCCCCCCCCCACATGGCACTAGGCACAGTCAGTCTGGACTGGTATAAATGTGCACGCGTGGAGAGCGCCAGGCCGGGGGCGCTCATCTATTGTGTTGCCCGTGATCGTGAGCCCTCCCGCCCCCGCCCTCTGGAGCTCGTGCTCGAGCTCGTCCGGACGCGTTGTCGCGCGTGTGTTTTGGTCCCGGCGGTATCCCGCTCGCGCGCCAGGGCGATAGCGACAGTGATACCATGGGACGCCATGTCGGACCGTCACCGCATTCCACCCACCGATGTGCGCTCAATTGGTCGAAAAGGCGGAGTAAAGAAACAAACGCCGGAGTTTGATTGTTTCGGATCGCTCGCGGTGCGCTGCTATCATGAGGCTAGGCTCATGCTGATATACTCACGAGCGCCGTTGTGGTATGATATGCCGACATGTTGGTGGGACTTCCCTCGCTGCAGTCACGTCCCGTTGACTCTCACGACCGTGCTCGTCTTGTACAGCATCCCCTCACACCCGACACGTGGACCACGGAACTCTGTCACTGTGCCATGGGACTCTTTCACTGCGCTATGGAACACTGTCACTGTGCCACGGAACACTGTCACTGCGCCGGAACACTGTCACTGTCCGCCCGGTCTGGATCAGTGACGGAAGTGACGGCCGCCGGCTCGCTGACGGACGCTGCGGGGCAGCTCGGGAGCAGTGAGGAGTCGCTGAACACCAGCGAGGCTGAGGTGTTGTCCGCCTGACAACTACCTGACTTGTGGCCCGAGTCACTGGCGCTCTACAGGTGCGCGCGTGGAAAGGGGGGGGGGGAGTATTGGTGGGGAGGGGCCGCCTCCTGGACCGGGCTGGAGGGTGGGTTCAGAGAGGGGCGTGGGGAGCTTCGAGTGGAGTGAGGATGGCGGTGTATTGGATGGTCCTCCATGCCTCAAGCACTACTGCTATGGGGTGGGTTCCCAACAGGGTACCGTCACTCCCCGAGCCTCTTGAGTGTAAGGCGGCCAATACCGAGAAACCGCCTTGTCTCGACTTGCCAAACACCTCATTTGAATTAGCGCGTTGGGAGCACGCACCAATGAGAGCTGTGCTGACAGCACAATGCAGCAAAGGCTAAGAGGCTCCCAAAACGCCAGATAGGAATCAGTTCGTCGGCTAGGACTGCCGGCCAGCCCAGTCACGGGAGAGCCCCCCCCCCCCCACACACACACCTGTCAGGATCTACCCTTATAGGACTGCTCTTGCATCGCAGTGTCCGCGCGACGGCCCCGCCACGATTGTGATGTGTCGGTATAGTTTACTGTATGTTAGTGTACCGGAACATGTTCTAGCACTAATAAATAATATAATTAATCACGCTCCCTAACTTGGCCAATCTGAGTATATATCCTTCAAATAGTCTACACAACACTGCATGATACATCCTATACATCCCCGAGAGGCAGGACAGGCCAGCGGAAGCATTTCTTTAATTTTTACAATTTTAGTCATAAATTAAGTACGCATTTCGGATTGCCAACACAGTCTTGGGGTGCAGTCATGGAAACCACGCCAGCTAGTAAGCGGTGCCAAGTGTAAGTCCTATTTCAATACAATACTCTTATCAATCCGTGGCTCTATTGACTTTTCATGCCGTCTCTCCTCGCAAAGAGACGAGCTCAGTGGCAACACTCGTTCCGACCCGCGTCCACTAGGGGAGGGTCAGTTAGGGAGAGGGACGCCCCACCCTGACCATCGGGCCACCTAGGAGTTCGGTCAAGGTAAGGAGGAACCCTCTAGAGACCTGATCCCCTCCTCTCCAGGGATCATCCAGAAAGTACGCCAGTCTCCCAAGTCCAGGCTAGACGAGCTGTCATGGCGCCTGGTAGATAGGCAACATCTTGCCTGCAGTGCATGCGTGTGCTGCGGGATGGCCTATCCCGAGTCCCGCAGGCGCCCAGCCCTTGCAATTCGCCGAATGAATCTGAGGAAAAAATGGCGTACTTTCTGAACAACCCCAAAGCCACTGACATTTCCTGAAAACGCTGTGACGGGTTGATGAACGGAACGCGTACAATTGTGTACTAGCTCTAGATGGCCGGAGTGAGAGCTAAAACAACATTGAGGGAAGGCTCTGTATAAGCAAAGAAATCCCTAGAAGAGCTTAATCTTGTCTTTTCTTGGACGTGTTGGGTTGAAGACGCGCGGAGGATCGCTGCCCCAGTGAGGGGCCGGGGCCGCGGGGCCGCGGGCCGGTACTGTGCTCCCGCATACCCGCTCCTCATTAGCCGCACGCCGCATGCCGAAAAAAATTTGGGGGCTCAGAAATGGGGAGTGGGGATAATGTTAAATGATTTTGGCGGTCAACGGTGGGAGGTATTTTTTGTCCGTGGTACGATGATTATGGAAAAGGCTGTTTTTTGTGGGTTTTTTTACGTTGTCTTATGATTTTCTTCCGCTGCTGTTAGGAAAGCTAATAAAAGTTGTAGCGACGGCGAGCCGTTTCCGTACAAGGTATCGAATGCACGCGAGCGGTCGACAGTTTCCTCGAGGCCGATGCCGATTGGTCGCCGAGGGGTTCAGTTCGTAAGACGCATGGTTTGCATGCCTTTCGCCTTCCCCCACTATTGGTCCACGCACCAGCAGCAGCTTGTTCCGCGCCGTCGAACCTTGTGCCGTTTAATTAATCTCTTTCAACTCCTGTGGGGATTAATGACAGTTGAAATCAAAAAGCACGTAACTGACCCTGACTCCCTCCCTCTTATTATTTTACTTTTTTTCAGCAGGTCTCCATGCACTACTTCGTGCAGCTGGTGGTGCTGGCCTCGGTGGTGGTGGAGCCCCTCGTCAACCTGCTCGTGCTGGTCGACATGGTGCTCAAGGTGTCCGTCGGGGAGACGTGGATGCGCTGGCTGCGGGGGCCGCCCGCCACCGTAGACCTGCAGCTCCCCGACCTCCTCTTCGACCTTGACGTGCCCTCCCTGGACAGCGAGGTGATTCCCCCCAGGGCACCCGGGAGCCTGATCCGGGCGCGTGTGCATTGACTAGGGTCAGGACACGGAGAGGAGCCCAGTCGATGGTCGATGAGTCATGCTTTCGTCAACACCAGCGCGTGGTTTCGCCACTCCCCCCCCCCTCCCTCCAATCACTCTCTGGGGTGTGGAACGAAACTCGACGTAATGACAAGAAGACGGTGGTTTTCATGCGGGTTGCCTACGTTATTGCCTGGGGCGCGATGCGTGACATCCGTCGCTGACGGACGAGCTGACGGACGAGCTGACGGACGTGCCCGTGCCGTGTCCGTGCCGTGACAGCAGCCAGAGTGGCCCAATCGCAACCAAGGTTGCAGTCATCACCTTGTCTACTTTTTCGTTCTCTTCCTTTTCCCTCTACCAAGCAGCGGCAGCACAGGACAAAAGTGCCGTCAAATTATCGGCGTTGGTCGCCTCCAACGAGGTTCTTAACGCTGGACTGCCACCGTCGTAAACATGTTAAAGTGAGCAGTTTCTCATCGTACGCCGCGCACTCTGCTCTGCCGGCAGTACACCCCTCTGGGCTACTCGGACTCCTCCTGGGACTCCTCGTCGGCCGGCTCTTCCAGCACTGACGGCGACCTGCTCGCCCGGGCACACGTCCTCCGGGAGCTGCGGGAGCTCCAGGAGCTGCGCGTCCGCGGGAGGAACCTAGGCCTGCTGCTGGGACGGCCACCGGAGCCCGTCCCGCCCGTCCCCAGCAGCACGCCGACGGCATCGACGAGCTCCCCGGAGCCAGGCGTAGAGCCGGGGCCGACGCCCCCGTGAGCACAAGAAGAAGGAGGCCTCCGTGACATTGTCGAGCCCCTGATACGGTCCAGAGCCCCCGCGCCCCGCACCCCGCGGCACCGCAGCCATGGCCAAGGTCGCCGCTGTTGTAAATCAGGTCATCCCAACGCCAGTTACCCACGAGGCGGCTCTCGCGAAACTGGTTTCTGTTGGTGGTCGTCGTGGGTATGACACAATAAAGAATGCAAATCGGAGCTCGGTTATCTTAACGGCGTTTTAATCAGCAGTGGATAACAACAGAGAGATGCGGTAGAAACATATAGAAAATATTGGGACTCACTGTGGAAAGTATCAAACTTTCAAACAGTCGAGTGGTGGCTCACGATATACGACAAGTTTTACCGGAAGTTGCTCAGTTCACCATGTTCACCAAGCGGATTGGGACGATTCATAAGACATCTGGGTAGTTCGGGCGATTCGGTGATGCGGGCAGACGCACGGCTGTGCTGCTGAGACTGAAACGTAAAAGAAACAGAGTAAGCAGTGGTCGCTAGACGGCGATGCTTATGTTTACGTAGGTACGTCTATGGCTTAGCGTTTGGCGTGATGCCGAACCCGCGAAAGGCTCAGAGGGACCGATGACAACACGAAAATAATGAAAGATTGTGCACATTTCGGATCTAATCCGCAACCTCCTACTTTGCTGAGTCACCTAGTTCGCGCGCTATGATACGTTGCACGCATCAACACTTGTGGGAAGCGGCGACAGAGCCCTGTGCCCGGTTGCACGGCGCTTCCAATCAGCTGTTCACGTAAGATTCGGAGGTCATGTCATAGACGAGACGGCAAGGTGAGCTGCCTCGGACCGGGGTGCTGGGCGGGGCGCGACCGGGATCGGAGCTTGATGCGAATCCGATTGCGATCACTCACCGCGAGACGCAAACGCGACCCGTGCAAACGTAACACCGAGCAGCTATTGCACTCCGCTCCGCCGCGCTACTCGGAAGAATGACGTCGCACCTCGCCCCCC
>NW_026267969.1:0-5981 GCF_000697945.3 Frankliniella occidentalis
GGGAGGTTTGCCATAAATGGGCTGGGCATAATTAAGTTCACATCACTCAAACGCTCGTTAAAATGACCAGAGCAATCAATATATTTGTTGCAAAATAAACATGGGCGACATAACATACTGGTGCTGGTGATATTTTAGACAGTCCCTTGTTTTAAAAGTTATGTGCATGGTCACAAGAGTGACGAGGAGTAAATAAATAGGCTGATGATTTGGGCCCACTGGAAAGTGTGTTTAATTAATGCCAATGCCATTATTTAAATTTCTGACTGTTCAAAGTTGGTGTGACAAAATTTGCAAGACACAAGACAACCAGTCTTCTCAATAATCACTCGTATTTTGACAACGCCTATCAACATGTTAACCAACGTTCCAAATTAAACGCACTGAGCTGACTGACCAGGCTGGTGGTTATGGCGGAGTATCTCCACACCAACACCAGTCTGTGTCACTACTCACTCCGGGGCGTGGGGTATATCTCTAGAGCGCCGATCGCTTAGAGCTACTCCTTGCTGCCCGAGACAGCGGCGACGTCGGCGCGTGGGGTATCGCGACGCCCCGTGCAGCGCACAGCGTACTGCCACTGCCGGCGAGGGCGCCCCATTCGAAAGCCGTCGACATGCTGCTGCTGACGACAGCATGGGGCACATAAACACCTTTACAGCGCCGGTAGACGCACAAGACCTTTCCGACAGACTGTCTTTCTATAGACTCTCATAGCCACGAGTCCTTGGGGCTCCATCGCACGACGCTGCCGCCGCCTCTCCGGTCGGCCGCACTTCCTCGTCGCGGTGCTCAGCTCGGCCTGTCGGACGAGCGTAACCATCCCGGAGCAGCAGGGCGATACAACCGTGGTCGCGGACCGGACCGGCGCGCGACCGGCCGAGAGTGCGAGGAGTGCACAGCCTTGAACGCCACGCCCCGCCACACTTTCCAGTCCAGCACACGCTCCACGTCCACGGGCGAATCTCTGCGTCAAGCTCATCGCGTCAGTGGAACAGGGCGGGGCGGGGCGGGGCGGGGTGCGGCGGCGCGGCGCGGGCCGCTGGCGGTAGCGGCCCGTGCATCAGTCATTTCGCGCTATACCTTCTCGCGGCACCTACGCGACGGCGACGACGGCGAGCCCGCGCGCTCCGCGGATCACGACGGTCAGGACCGCCCACACCTGAATGGCGCTGTACGCGGCGCCGGCGGCAGCGTCCTTCCCGTGGTCCTCCCGCTCATCAGCTGACTGACGGGCTGACGGCTCCGCGCGCTTCGCGAGGCGTCGGGCGCTCGCGGCCCAGTCCCGCACCGGCAGCAACACCGGCGGCAGGGGGAGCAGCGCGGCGCTCTCATCCGCGTCGGGTCATCGTCACCGCGCTCGCCGACAAGATGACCGTGGTGTGGGCCCAGCGGCTGCTCAGCTGCGGAGGTGAGGCCAGCGAAAGTGATAAGTGATTTGGTTCGGGCCTCCTGCCCCTCCCAGTCGACTGTGGGTACGGCGACTTCCGCGGCCTATGAGAGGGCGACGGGTACTCGGCCGCGGGGAGGAGAGCCCTGTGTGTGGAAGTGAGTGTGTGTAGGTGTGTGAGTGCGTGTGTGTGTGAGAGAGAGAGATAGAGTGCGCGCGCGCTCGCGCGTGTGTTCCGTGTTTCCGGCCAGTACAGCCCTGACAGTGGCCCCGATGGCGCATCTCGCGCCTTGCCGTTAGATTCGTCCGACGCAAGGAGCACACACGAATTGCCTCCGTGTTTTGGGGGAGACTGGAAAGGGAAGGAGATGGGGAAGGAGGAGTCCTTTTTCTGGTCCTTACGTAAAGGTAGTAAAAATTGGAGGCTATTATTATAAATACATCCCTGAAGGTAAAATATTTTACTTGGTTGTAACTAAATACCGCGGTGTGTAGAAAGCTGCCAGACGGCCCTCAACTTAATTGAAGAGACGGTGACAAGACTACCCCCCGAAGAAGACCCCAGGCCAGGTGTGGGGTGGGATAACTCTTGTCATGGTCGATGTGGTCCTGTGAGGTTGAGAGCATCACACTCTCGATGCCGGTGCATGACACTGCTGCGGGGCGCGCAGCGCGTGGCATGGCGGCAGAGAGGAGAGAGGTGAGCCGGTCAAAATGTAGGCCGCTGGCCCAACAACGATGAGGCGATCTGAGTGGCCGATTGATTGCAGTGCACACAATCACACTCGGTTAGCCTATCTGTGCGGTGGACTCGCGCTACCGAAAGCGAACGCGCGCGCCGCCAACTCACCGAGCATAAGCGGCCGGTATTTATTATTGCGCCGAGCAGCGACCCGAGCTGAGCTTCGATAGAGGCGGGGGCCGCAATCTGCGAAAAACACGGACCTATGCAGCTGAGATAAAACCATGTCAAAGTGCCCTACCGGTGAAAGCAAGGGGGATTGGCACCCGAGATAAGGGAAGTGTTTTGGGGAGCAGCGGAGGTGGGGACGCGCCGCGTGTCCCCTTAGCTTTTTGCACTGCAAGCGACGCCCACGCTGTAAATGTGGGGTGTCCACCTGCTGGCTGACTTAAAGTATGGCTGAAAGTCGCCTTGGCCCGGAAATTTAGGCGACTAAAGTCAGCCAGCTCTAGGCACATGCTGGTCTCCACACGATAAAAGTATACAACGACTCGTCCATACGAGATAGATCACTGCAACCCCCAAGATGAAGAGAGGACTTGATTAAGTTCAGTGACATGGAAAACCAGCCTAAATAACTACGTCATATGCGACTTAAGCCTTCGACCTGCAGGGCACCCATTACAGAGTCAACGCCACATGTTTTCCAGGGGTGGTGAAGCAGCGCTTCGTCATGTCCTTCATGCTGCTCATGGCCGTCCTCAACATCTACACGATGCGCACCTGCTTGTCGGTGGCCATCGTGCAGATGGCCGACTCGCACGTCCACAACTCGACGTACGTGGACCCGTACAAGTGCCCGGCGCCCGGTGGCGGCGCCAACGGCAGCAGCTCCTCGGGGGGCTCGGTGAGTACGCGAAGGCCGCGGCCCTGACTGAGAACTGCTGATTCGGGCGGGAGCCGGGGACATGTGTGTCGGGGGAGCGCACATGCGCACGCTAACCGTGACAAAAGCCACGGACGCCAGGAACTATTGTTTTCGCCGGGTAAAAACGACAACAAACACCGTGGTGCTTTCAGCGGCCGCCCGACTTCCACTGGGACGAGACGACCCAGGGCGTGGTGCTGAGCTCGTTCTACTACGGCTACATCTTGTCGCACATCCCCGGCGGCGTGCTCGCGGACCGCTTCGGCGGCAAGCACACGCTGGGCCTCGGCATCCTGTCCACGGCGCTCACCACGCTGCTCACGCCGCCCGCCGCCTGGCTCGGACCCGGCTGGCTCATCGCGCTCCGGGTCATCATGGGCGTCGGCGAGGTGAGGCTCGGGTCACGCGGCCCCCGTCGAGGCCCCCGTCGAGGCCCCCGCCGAGGCCCCCGTCGAGGCCCCCGCCGTGGAGCGGTTGGACTGATTGTGTGTCATTGTTGGCCGTAGGGCGTGACGTTTCCAGCGGTCAGCGTGCTCCTGGCGCACTGGGTGCCCCCCGCCGAGCGCAGCCGCCTCGGCTCCTTCGTGTTCGCCGGTAAGTACTGGTCAGCAGTATACATACCATTTCAAATTGGAAAGTTACTAAAAGTTTGGTCAGGTCAAACGGACATACTGACCAAATTATGGCCAGTCCATTTCGCGTGGGCGTCAACCCTCAACGCTCTCAGCCACCCCACTTTGATTCGGGTCTTCACGAAAAGAGTTTCCTCGCTAACTAGACTCCTCCCTGCCGACAGGCGCGCAGCTGGGCACGGTGCTGGGCACGGCCATCAGCGGGCTGCTGCTGGCGCACTTCGACTGGCCCGTCACCTTCTACTTCTTCGGCGCGCTGGGCGTGGCCTGGTACGCCGTGTGGCTGGCCGTGTGCTACTCCACGCCCGAGGAGCACCCCTTCATCTCGGAGCGGGAGCGCGACTATCTGCACCGGCAGATTAAGGCGAACAATCACGGCAAGGTGAGGAGCAGCGGCTCACCCGATAAGGAGAGCCGGAGGTTAAGTCGAACGCTATTTGACTCACCTTGGCGGTTTAACGCCATCCCTCCTTCTCCCGCACCCCGCAGACCATCGCGCCGACGCCCTGGGCGGGCATCCTCACGTCGCTGCCCGTGTGGGGGCTGGCCGTCGCGCAGGTCGGCCACGACTGGGGCTTCTTCACCATGGTCACGGACCTGCCCAAGTACATGAAGAGCGTGCTGCAGGTCAGCATCGGCAAGAACGGCCTCCTGTCCGCGCTGCCCTACCTCGTCATGTGGGTGTGCTCCATGCTGTTCGCCGCCGTGGCCGACTGGATCATCGCCCACCGCTACTGGAGCGTGCTCACGGTGCGCAAGTTCTTCACCACGCTGGGTGAGTACGCCACGGCCGCGGCCGTGAAGAAGACGTCCGCTGGTGGATCCACTCTGCAACATTAAAATTGGCATGAAAATACAGCTCCCAAAGCATTTAACAATAAAAGTTCTACATTTATGAAAGCTACATTATTTGAAGCACACTAAAACTGCGAAAGTAATATTTTTCAATGAAAATTTTCTAGTAATTTTAAGATAATTATTTTTAATTGTTTGCCACTCTCCTCCGCACAGCGTCCATCATCCCCGCCCTGGGCATCATCGGCGCGTCGTACGCCGGCTGCGACGAGACGCTGACTGTGGCGCTGTTCACGCTCGGCATGGGCGGCATGGGCGCCTTCTACCCGGGCATGCGCGTCAACGGGCTGGACCTGTCCAAGCACTACGCGGGCACCGTCATGGCGCTCGTCAACGGGCTGGGCGCCGTGTCCGGCATGGTGTCGCCCATCCTCATCGGGCTGCTCACCCCGCACGTGAGTAGCAGGGCGACGCGCCTGGGGAGTAGGCCGCCCGCCTCCAGGACACACACGCCTACGCGGCGGTCGGCCTACCTCAGCGCCCTGCGCGCCTGGGGAGTAGGCTGCGCGCGACCAAGGCAAGCACGCTTGCGCAGCGGGCAGCCTACCTCAGCGCCTGCCCGCCAGCCAGTGCAGCACCCATCACGCTACCTCCGGCCTCCGACAGGCGTCCTCAAGATGCTGCGCCGATGATAATGCCTCTTTATGACCTTACGCGCGTGGGAAGCAACACAACTCGAGCTCTGTTCTGCTTTGCAGTCGTCCCTGCTGGAGTGGCGGCTCACGTTCTGGATCACGTTCGGCGTCCTCATGGTGAGCAACCTCATCTACGTCCTGACGGCGCAGGCCAGTTTCCAGAAGTGGGACCGCCAGCCCGACGAGAAGGAGGACTCCGCCAAGAAGCCGTCGGCGCCCCCGATCCCGATGACCTAGGTGGCCGCCGAGGCCCGGGCGGCCAGGTGGTCTTGGACAGCGGCACCCTTGGTCTAGTCCAGGCCGCGACCCGGGTCGATGACGCAACAAGAGGTCTGCGGGCAGACCGCGAAACGGCGACCCACCGACGTGTGCAGAACTCGGGATGGGCAGCAGCGCCGGAGTCGTCGCAACCTCCACCGGACTGGACATTTCTTATGATAGACTGCGCCGACTTGACCACTTTTTCTGTTACCAAACTAGGACTTTTTGTGCCGACGAGCACACAGTGGCATCGCTCGCCGATGGCGCGCGGTTATGGCCGATAACTAGTCGTGAATTAAGTCAGAGTCAGACCTCGCCGTGCGGCGCCGCGCACCGACGGATCGAGTCGAGCAGTTTGACTTGTCGCCGTGTTGCCCTCAGAAGGATGAGCGGTGGGACGCGGCGCCGCGGTGAGCGGGCCGCCAGGTGGGGCCAGCTGTGCGATGGGCGGCCTACCCACCTGGCGCGACCAGACACCTGCTGCTCGCACAGAGCATCTCGGGCCAACACGAACACGACAACCGTTTCAGAGGGGAGAATATCTTCGTTCTTCGTTGTTGTTATTTTTAATTTAACAATTTTTAAGATTAATGATGAA
>NW_026267969.1:7305-8356 GCF_000697945.3 Frankliniella occidentalis
GCCCACCCCGCCCTCGCCCCGGCCGCGCCTCTGCCTGCAGCGAGGGGCTCACGGTGGAGGGGCTTGATGAGATTGATGCGCGCATTCTGATGAGTGTGTTGGTAACTTTCCGTGACAGTGTTGTGCGTCGCGAGCGATTTCACCGCGAGAGGAGAGGGAATCGTCATTTGCACAGTTGTTGTCGACGAACGGTATAAGCGCGCGGCGCGCGGGGCGTGGCGCGGCGGAGGGCTGGGGATAGAGTAGTATTCCAAGCCCGCCCCGCCCCGGCAATAGCGAGGGGACACAACCTCTTGTTCAACTCCAGCCGCCGGCACGACTCCATAGCGGCTCAGAACAACTATGCACGGCCCGAACGAAACCGTTCAAATTGACAGCGTCCCGCGCGCACCAGGAAAACAACTAGAAGACACGGATCTTTACCGGGGGTCCCCAGCAGCGGGCACTCTGCGGCTGCTGTCCCTCCAGCTGACGAGGTTCCAGGGCGCTCCCACTCCGGGCCCGGAGCAGCCTGTGCCAAGACCTGAAAGCAGTCAGCGGCAGCGAGGCTGCTCCGCGACCTTACTACACTTCTGGCTGCTGCCGCAGGTATTAAGCGCCGCTTAGCAGGCTGGAGGGAGACAGCTGCCGACGGCCCCGCCGCAGCTGCAGCCGCCTGCGGCCGGAGGCGCCGCCGCTGAGCGCAGAGATGAGACATTGTGTTGACTGATGAGCCGTGAGGACGAACGCCGCCCGCCGCGCGCTCCCCGCTCATCGCGCCGTCGACGCGACGACGTTCGCCGGAGCGAGAAAACGTTTCCGAATTACGCCCCCAATCCCACGGAGGAGAGGGGAAGGGCGATCGCTCCCGCTCTGATCGGGAACCGTTAGTCCGCTTTCATTAATCACAACCCCACAAAACAACCTTCTCTAAGGCCGCGATGAAAGATGAACGTCACGTTATGCAGCCCTCCAGCCCGCCACCCTCCCCGCGACCTCGTGTCTCGTGCAATTAAACGTCCTACGATGCGCTGCGCAGCACGGCGCAGCACGGCGCAGCACGGCGCAGCAC
>NW_026267969.1:10238-11393 GCF_000697945.3 Frankliniella occidentalis
CGCAGCACGGCGCAGCACGGCGCAGCACGGCGCAGCACAGCGCAGCCGGCGGCAGGAAGCAGCGGCCGTCTGCAGGGCGGGCCCGGGGGCAGCGGGCAGGAAGCTTTTATTTAGCAGAGCAGCTGCTGCCGCTGCTTCGGCGAAGTACAGTCACTCCAGTCAAAGCTGGAGCGCCTCATCGGGAGGAGTCTGGCTGTAACGGGGCCCCTTAGGGTAGGCCGACCCGCAGTGCACGGGTGTGGAGGCATAGCTGCAGGGGCCCCCGTAGGGTAGGCCGACCCGCAGTGCATGAGTGCGTACAGGAGGCCTATGTGCAGGGGGCTCCCTGTGGGTAGGCCAAACCCGCAGTGGACGCGAGCGTGCGGGAGGCCTGGCTACAGAGGGTATCTGCGTGTGTGCGTGTGTGTGTGTTCCTCGTGTGTGTGCTTGTATGTTGTGTGTGTGGGGGGGGGGGGCGAGCGCGCTGACCACCCGGGCTGTTGTGGGTCACAGCTGATTTCCCTCTGCCACTGCAGCAGCAGCCGGGCGGCGCGCTCACGCTGGAGCCCCAGCTTCGGCTGGAGTCAATGACTGGAATCAAGTGCGGCGCATCAAAGCGCTGCCAGAGTTCAGCCCTGAGAGAGTCAATGACTGGAGAGAAGCTGTGGAGAGGGGCACTACAGTCGAGCACTGTCGAGCCTGGCACTGGAGTTCAAGGTTCACGTCCCTGCTACACGAGAAGCCCAATGAAAGGTGGTCTAGCTGTCGCTATGTTGCTAAAAAAAAAGTCGAGCCCGTAAGTGAGGCCATAGGCCGGGCTTGTTACTTATTTCTCCAAATTTCGCAGTTTCTCAGCATAATACTCAACACACAGAAAACAATTTTTAAATGGCAGATTCATAGGGTGGCTAATTTATTCGGCGCAAGGAGCCATAGCCATACGCACTGCACTAATCACCCGGCCACCTTCCGCGCCTGTGCGCGTGCCACGCTGTTATTTCATATCAATCGGAGAAAGTGCTTCCCTGGCGGCACACCCAGAAAATCGTTTCCTTGAAACAAGTCGAAATTGCCTTAAGTTAAAGAAATTAGCGTCGAATTAAGGAAATTTTCCTTAAATAAATATAACGAAATGTTTTCTTTGGCTTAAGGAAAAAATTGCCTAAATTCAAGGAA
>NW_026267969.1:15763-16988 GCF_000697945.3 Frankliniella occidentalis
CTTTCTGAGTAAAACACATTTTACATACGTCACACTTGTATGGCTTTTCACCAGTGTGTGTCCTCATGTGAGCGACAATAGTGCGTTTCTCAGTAAAACGCTTTAGACAGAGGTTACAGCTAAATGGCTTTTCACCAGTGTGATACATTTTGTGCCTCTTCAGAAGACTCGCCGATGCAAAACTCTTCTCGCAGACTTCGCATTTGAAGGCCCGGGTTCCGCACCTGACGGTAGAGCCGCCCTGCCTGGTCGCGTCGCCGCGAGGAGGCGCCACTTCCTCGTCGTGCTGCTCGGGCTGCACCTCGCAGTCCCCAGGACCGCCCCTCGCCATGTCCTCCGCGGAACACTGCTCGTCCTGCAGCGAGAAGCACGCCGTCACCACCAGCCCCAGCTGCTCAGCCTCTTGTTTGAGCTCGTCCAGCTCGGGGCCCTCGTCGACGGACACCTCTCCAGGATCCTCCTCGAGGGACACCCCGCTGGAGGAGCTGCGCTCGCCGCCTGTAACAAGAGCATCTCGTCAGACACCGCCGCTGTCGTCATCAGAGGTCTCCCCCATCCCCAGGACCACCAGCATGCGCGTGCAACGCCGGGGTCACTCATGCGACTTGGCCTGCAACAGGGAAGCTAGCAGCATAAAGCGTCAAATAGGTTTAATTTCACCTCCTTCCAGTTCTAAGCAAGTTTTGCACTACCCGCCGCCCCGCCCCCACACAAGTATCGTTAAATCGCGGCGCCCCTACAAGACCTGCTTCCGGAGCGGCGCATGCTATCGAGCACGGAGTAGTGCCACTTTCAGGGGGCGAAGCCGCGACACGTCAGCCAGCAGCATCAGCACCTCGCGCTGGCCCCGCGGGACCATTAGCAGGCCAATGGATCGGATCACCAGCAGGTCTCTGTTCACGCAGCTCATGTGAGGTACAGCCGACCGTCCTGCTTCAGCTCGATGCGGTGGCCTCGCCAGGATCCTCCCCGGAGGTCGTCCTGCTGCTGGGCGAGGACCTAGGATCGCTACCTGCAACAAGAGCACGGCATCAGTCACCGGTGTCGCCGTCATGTGAAGTCCGCCACGCCACCAGGATGACCAGCATGCGCGTGCAACGTCAGCGTCATAGTCCTGCGACAGCACAGCGACTTGGCCCGCAACAGGAAGAAGGAATGTGCGCCAAATAAGTTTGTGCTCCCCAGCCTGCAGTCCTAAGCGAGTGCCGCGTTACCCGCCGCCCCC
>NW_026267969.1:21231-22452 GCF_000697945.3 Frankliniella occidentalis
CAGTAAAACGCATACTACATACGTCACATTTGAATGGCTTTTCACCAGTGTGTGTCCTAATGTGCTTGACAAGATTGCATTTCTGAGTAAAACGCATTGGACAGAGGTCACAGCTGAATGGTTTTTCGCCAGTGTGGTGCATTTTGTGCGTCTTTAGATTACTCGCCCGTCCAAAACTCTTCTCGCAGACGTCGCACTTGAAGGCCCCTCCGGTGAGCCCGCCCGAGTTCGCCTGCAGAGCGCCACTGGTACTGCTTTCACTTCCGCTCCCGCTGCCGGTGTACTTCCGGCCGAGCTGCTTCTTCCGCAGCACCCGCGAGGCCTTCTGGTCGTCCGGCTGTTGGTTCTGCGCCGGCTGAGCGTCGCGGGTTCTACAGCGGACGGTAGAGCCACCCTGCCTGGTTGCGTCGGCGGGAGGAGACGCCACTTCCTCGTCGCGCTGCTTGGGCTGCACCTCGCCGTCCCTAGGGTCTGCCCTCACATCGTCCTCTGCGCGGCACTGCTCGACCTGCAGCGAGAAGCACGCCGACACCACCAGCCCCAGCTGCTCGTCCTCTTGTTTGAGCTCGTCCAGCTCGGGGCCCTCGTCGACGGACACCTCTCCAGGATCCTCCTCGAGGGACGCTCCGCTGGAGGAGCTGCGCTCGCCGCCTGCAACAAGAGCACCGCGTCAGACACCGCCGCTGTCGTCATCAGAGGTCTATCCCATCCCCAGGTCCACCAGCATGCGCGTGCAACGTTGGAGTCGCTCATGCGACTTGGCCTGCAACAGGGAAGCTAGCAGCATAAAGCGTCAAATAGGTTAAATTTTACCACCCTCCAGTTCCAAGCGAGTTTCGCACTACCCGCCGCCCCGCCCCCACACAAGTATCGTTAGACCGCGGCGCCCCTACAAGCCCTGCCCCCGGAGCGGCGCATGCTATCGAGCACGGAGTGGTGCCACTTCCAGGGGCCGAAGCCGCGACACGTCTGCCAGCAGCATCAGCACCTCGCGCTGGCCCCGCGGGATCGGATCACCAGCAGGTCTCTGTTCACGCAGCTCATGTGAGGTACAGCCGACCGTCCTGCTTCAGCTCGATACGGTGGCCTCGCCAGGATCCTCCCCGGAGGTCGTCCTGCTGCTGGGCGAGGACCTAGGATCGCTACCTGGAACAAGAGCACCGCGTGAGACACCTGCGTCGCCAAGTTCCAAGGATTGCCACATACAAGCCGGTGTGACCG
>NW_026267969.1:22999-25915 GCF_000697945.3 Frankliniella occidentalis
CGGGGCGGGGGTAACAGTACCGCTGCAGACAATCTTGATCGTCTTTGAGCCCCGTAATCACCGCGCCAGTTTCCCTCCCCCTCTTTGGTTGGTAACCGTTTAGCGGCGGCAGCAGCAGCCAGACTCGGAACCACCAAAAACAAAAGCAGCACTCATAATCTTTCTCGGTTTGTTTTTGTATTCCGGCGGAGTACTTGTCCGTCGCGTTACGTGAGGCGGCCGGGTCCCCGACGAGGCGACCCCTGGCGGTGACAGACGACAGTGCCGACGACACTGCGGTGCGCTCGACCCGGCCGGACCCGCACCAGCCACATCCACAGCCTTTCACCTATTCGTTTCCCTAGTATCTCTTCCTCGTCATCAGAAACGCTTCCCGCCGGAGGCTGTCTAAAAACAACGCCCCACCACCAGTTGCTGCTCATGTGCATTGTAACCGGCGCTCATTGCGTGTGGTTGGAATGAAGGCACACTCAGTTACAGTCGGTACCGGGGGCCTTTGTGTACTGTACCGCCTTTCCACTACGCCCATAACGCTAATGCTTATTTCGCGAGTTAGTGGAGTTTGAAGAGGTTGTCTTCAAGCACGCAGCTCATTCAATTTCCAAAACTGAAACTGTTGTTGTCAAACAAAATTAGCTAAACTTCAAGGAAACTTTGTTATGCAACCAGAAAGGGATTTTTACAAGTCAAGCCATTGACACGTTACAATGGAGCAAGACACTTATAAAACAGTAAAAACAAATAGTTTGTCAGACTATGTGAGAGTGGCCGGACAAGCGCACTTGTGCCCGTGTAGTGATTGATAAGCCATCGCGACACGCGGGGAGGGTATTTTCCACCACTCGGAGCACCGAGCATGACTGCGCACGCGCGGTGCGTGTTGTGTCCAGACCTTAATCACACGGCTATTCTTATCACAAATTACCAGCAGCAGCAGCAAAGAGGTCCGGCTGAGCTGCTCGGGGGCGCGCCCGCGGCCGCCGCCCACTCAACATCCATCATCCCAAACTGTCACACTAAACTTCCTTCAACGTGCCGAGTTGTTTGAGACGGTCAGCTGGGCTGAGGAAGCGCACAGCGAAGTGTGTGGCCCTTAGTCACCCACCTGGCTCTCGGTGGAGACAGAGTGCTGGGCAGTGTCAGCGCGCTACAAGGTGTGACCCTTTGTCAGAGCACCGGAGACGGAGACGGCCGGCGGCCGGCCGCGGTGGTGGGCGGAGTGTTCGGAGTGTTCTGGCAGTGGCGGCCGCCCTAACCACCCGGTGACCTTGCCGCCGACCTTGAGGGCCGCCTGGATGAGCTGGGCTGGGCCCCTCGCTCGAGGGGGAGAGCCAAGTGGACTGACCGGGCGCCGCGCCCCGCCACGCCCCGCCACGCCCCAGTACTACAACAGGTTGTTGCCGGGCGAACAAAATCGGCGGAGGCGAGTTCGAATTCCGTCTCCAGTCCGCGCAGGAGGCCCCGACGCCGCCCGCGCCCGCCTTTCACATCTCTCCTCACTATTGGCAGGTGTCTGGCCGGCCCTATTCACACTGCGCTCTGCCAATAGAGAGCGCCCCCAGCCTCCAGCAGCCAGTCATCCAGAATAATTAGTGTAGCGCCACAGACAATGGCCGTCGTTCTCTTAAGCCATCGGGGCGCCCTCCCCCGGCGACGGGCCCGCAGGCCGCAGGCGGGAGGCTTCCTGGTCGTTACTACAGGGCGGTAAAGTAGTTCCGTTTGGGAGTCAACCGTCATCAAGCGTTGCGTCACCACCGTCCATACCTCCTCTGTGCCGAACAGGCAGGATGACGGAGGAAGCTGCCCAGTCCTTAACTTCACGGGGGTCCCTTTAGGCGCGTTTACGTTAGACGGAGCGCGAGAGCAAGGTAGGGAGGTGGCAAGCAGACAGATGGACAGACGGACGGACAGGTACCCACACCCCTCCACTCCACGTCCTTGGTCTTGGCAATGGGACGTTTGCTCTCGCTGCTGTCGCGACTTTCATGTTTGTCGTCGTGTGCAGCCCCCCCCCCCCTCCGTCCAGGAGGAGCGGGCAGCGCGCGCGCGCAGCAGGTCGCAGGTGCAATACACTGAGCGCTGCCCAGCCCAGGCCCAGGCCCGGCCCAGCCAGGCCCAGGCAGCCAAGAGTACCTTTCACCTGGACAGCCAGTATGGGAAGTGGGTCTATTGCCCCCACCCCTCTCCCTCCCTCTCGCGCGCGGGCCGAGTGTGTGTGTGTGTCGTGCGAGAGGGGCTGGCTGCTTGTTTGGCGTGCGATTTGACCTCCAGGGCCGTCAGCCGGGTGTTTGGCGAAACATCGCATCCTCGCCATCGGCTTACCATTACCCCTCTCCATTTTGGCACGGAGAGGGAGGAAAGGAGGGAGGAAAAGGGGGGGGGGGCAGCCCGTGGCAGATACCACGTGAAATCAGCGAGTCCTGCTGGCATTAGACCCCCCCCCCCCTCTCCTCCTCCTCTTCTCCACTCGCCCCACCATCATCAAACAGGCGAATCACCCGTGACCGACGACTTTCCGACCTACTCTGTGCACCAATGATAAACACACTTCAAAAGATAACATATTTTTTTGGTTCGGCTTTCTTTTCCCCTTGAAAATCGGGGGCGACCATTTTTGCGAGCAGTCAAAAAACGAGCAGTATCGTTTTCTGACATCACCGCGTGCTTGTCTCACTCTTACCGCAACAAGTATTACTCATTAAGAGTCAAACAACACGTGACGACAAACAGCGGCTCCGTCTGCTGTCGGTCGGTGCAGCGGCTCCGTCTGCTGTCGGTCGGTGCAGCGGCTCTGTCTGCAGCGGCTCTGCACTTTCTCAGCTTTCTGCTAATTGAATGCCGTCGCAGCGCGTCGCCTTGACGACGTGATTCCATTTCGCCACGAGCCACGTGTGTGCGTGGGGGCGGGGCGGGGCG
>NW_026267969.1:30271-36541 GCF_000697945.3 Frankliniella occidentalis
TGTTTTAAATAATAATTTTCTGCTGTTTTCATTGGTTCAGCCCTAAATGACATGTCTTTCAAATATTTGAGAAGTTACGGAAAGGTTTTATCATTATCCTAGCTTCTGAAATCTTGCGCGTTAAGTGATAATTGGGAAAAATGACTCAAGTATGAAAACTGTCGTTCCTTTACAAACCCAAAGTTTCCGGAACTTATTTTTTGTATGATTTGTTTAAAAGGGAACCTACATACATAAATATTACCTAGTTTTGATCACCTGACTTATTTTAACTCTAAAAAATAACCAGAAACAACAAGTTTAAAACTAGGGGCTTAACTGTGATGTAAGGCCTTAAGTTGAACATGCACGCTGCATTGCACGCACGTCTCTCTTGCCAAGTTGGGTCCCCCCGCGATCCCACCGGGTCCCCAAGCCCCAGGAGGGAAAAAAAAAAGTACCACATAGACATGACAAAGAAGGCAGTCGTGCTTATAAAACTTCACTTTAACGATCATCTTTGAATTTAAACCATTTTGTCCAATATCCATCTAGTCTCACAGAAGGCCCCCTGCCCCCCTCCTACCTCGCGGACCTCGCGCAACCACTAAAGGCTACTTTACGGCAGCGATAGGATTACACCGCGCCAGGGCATCTCATTTAATTTTTCCCTCGGTAATTTTCATGAAAGGGTTATTTTTTTTTCTTTGACCGCAGCGTGGAGTGTGAAACCCGACACGTGCCGCTACGGCCCGTTGTAATGTATGCAGCGGGGGTGAACTTTTAACAAGAGGGGGGAGGGGGGGGGGCAACCCTGGGGAAACCTGTAAACAGCGATACCAAGCAACGAGACTCTAGAGTGTAGCACCATTGTAAATCTATGGCGAGGCCGACCCGGCAAGGCAAGCCCGTGCAGGGCCAGGACAACCGGACGGAGGCGGTCGGTGGAGGCAACCCGCGCCGTGTGACGGGCTCCGGTCACAGCCCGGTGTGTCGGGCTCATTAGAGCTCGGCCGGCAAACACAGCGGCAGCGCACAGACCGCGCCACCACCGGGGGGACCACCGTGACCCCCGCCTCCTGGACAAGAAATGAGATAAAGCAAAAAGTAGGCGCTGTGTGCACTCTGGCTGCGCATGCTGCGCACTGCACTCTAGCGCTGCCAGCGCCAGTCACCGCGTAGAAAGCGGTGGCGCGGCGTGGTGCGGTCGGCCCGGCCAAACTGGATCAGGCGATATATAGAGTGCTTAGTGCTTAATGCGCTCGCCGAGCGGGTAGACGAGCGGGCCATTCTCCTGCTCGCTTTGCTGTTGCTCTGCCGCTTTTCAATCACCCTCACGCCTCACGTTGCCCCTCCCGCCTCCCGCTCCCCGCCCCGCCCAACCCGCCCCTCCCTCCGACCGGGCGAGCAATGCTGCTCACTCACTGTGATCGGCGCCCTTTTCAAAGTTGGCAGCCGTGGACAATGTCGCGCTGAGCGGAAGAGAAGGGCGTCATGGAGCCGCTACCGCCGGTGGAGCCCGACGAGGAGGCCCCGGCCACGGAGGCGGCGCCGCCCGCGGAGCAGGCCTCGGCCGAAGTGACGGCGCCAGCGTCGACGCACAGCACCGACAAGGCACCGCAAGAGGCGCCACCGAAACCTACGCTTAATGCGTCACCGGAACATGCGCCCGATGCGACACCGGAACATGCGCCCGATGCGACACCGGAACATGCGCCCGGTGCGAAAACGGAACCTTCGCCTGACGCGGCACCAGAACCTACGCCCGATGCGACACCGGAACCTATGACTGAGGCGGTGCCGACTGAGAAGGCCGCAACGAATCCGGAACCACCACCAAGGAGAAGTCCACCTCGTGGCTCGCCGCCACCGCCGCCGCCCGCAGCGTCTCCGCCGGCCCCACCCCCGCCGCCCCCGGCACCGGCGACTTCGCCGTCCCCTGCCGCCGGGGGCCGCAAGCACCCCCGTCACTGGTGGAACGGGTCAATACGGTCCCCGCGGGGCAGCCGCAGCCACAGCCGCAGCCGCGAGGGGTCGCCGCTGGCCGCGGACCCTCCGCACTCGCGGCCTCGCTTCCCCGCCAAGTCCATCGCGGACCTCGTCCTCAACGCGCTGGTGAACGCGGCGAGCGGCAAGACCATGTCGCAGCACGTGGGGGGTGAAAAGATCCAAGAGGCATCTTCTCCGCCGCCCGCGTCTCGCCCGACCAGCGCCTCCCCACCCCCGCCTCCGGTGGCCGAGGAAGTGCCGAACATTACGTTTACCTTCTTCGAGGCAAAGGAGGCGAATAAGACGAACGGAGAGGTGGAGGTCGCCGACGAAGCCACTCCGGACGAAGAGTGGGAGGACGAACCCCAGAAGGAGAGGGAGGTCACGGAGACCGTGGTGGCGTCCCCGCAGCGCATCTCGGTGGCCATGACGTCCGACGGGGACGACGAGTTCGTCGACGCGAGAGGCACTTCCTCCGACTCGGACTCTCCGAGCCCCAGCCGCGCGTCGAGGCCCGTTTCCGCGGCGAGACCCGCGTCCGCGCCGTCAGCGCAGGACGAGGAGCCAGAGTACGTCTGCGTGGAGCGGCGCTCCGCGACCTCTCCGGACAGGGGAGAGACGCCGTCCGCCACGGTCAACCCCATCTACAGGTCGCCGTCGTACTCGCACGCCGTGGAGGAGGGGCTGTACTCGTGCCCGCGGCCGCAAGGCGCTCCCCCGCCGCCGCCCCAGGGGTCGCCGCCCGCGCCCCCGTCCTCGGCGCCACCCCCCGTGCCCGAGCCCGATTGGACGAGCACGGACAGCGGCAGCAACGTGATGACGAGCGAGTACTCCACGTACTACGTGCTCCCCACCGGCGAGCCCACCAGCCTGGACGGCGCGGCGGGCGCCAACGGCGCGGCGCCCAGCAGAGACTACGAGGAGCTGGAGTACTGCAGCCTGCGGGCGTCGCAGCGCGCGCGCCGCCCCAAGTCCATGGCCGCGGGGGTCCCCGGGGAGCCGGCGGCGCCGCGGCCGCGGGTGCAGCGCGTGCGCTCCCGCCTGGGCCGCGCCTGGCGGTCGGTGCGCGGCTGGTGGGAGGACGAGCGTGCGCGCCTCGGCGACACCCTCATGCGCCACGTGCACGCGCAGGCCGTGGGCGCCTTCGACCGGCCGCAGTCCCCCGGGGGCACGGCCAAGGCCAGCGCCGCCCAGAGCTGCGACCACCTCGACGGCGACGTCGACGACGACTTCGACGACGACGACGACGAGGAGGAGGCAGGGGACAAGGCGGCCGAGAAACAGCTGGACGACGCGCAGCAGGGCGTCGGCCTGTTCAAGCGCGCCATCAGCGCGCCCACCATCCCGCGGGTGCTGGTGCTCCGTCGGCGGAAGGACTCGGACGAGGCCAGCTCCACCAGCACCAGCGTCAGCAACTGGGGCCGCGCCACCCTCGGCCGCCCGAGCTCCCGCCGCAGCAAGTACATGCCGGAGGTAAGCAGAGCGGGCACTTGTTTTAGTGCCAAGGCGTTACGCGAGACCTCTCCGCGATGGTCTGCGGTATGCCGGGCACGCCGCCGGCCAGCGACACTGCCCAGGACCGACTGGGATGGGCCGGTGCTCGAGTGCTTTATGAGGCAAGCTTTCTCTGCGCCGTGTGGCGGGGCGGGGCGGGGCGGGGCGGGGCGCGCGAGAGCAGCGCTGGATGCACTCGATGATGCAGTTCTGCGCGGGGCACGGCGGCGTGGGCAGAGACAGGCGTCATGACACCGCATTGACTCACGCCACCGCACCGCCGCCGTCTTCGCGGAACATCTGCAACATTGTTGATCCCCATTGCGCTGTGCATTGGTTGCGTCCCGCGAGGCCACAACTACTGTCGCGTTCACGACCTGCCAGGATGCCACCGGTTCCAGACCTGTGGCGCATAGCGTCGTGTCCACGGGGGGCGGTCACTGGCCTCCAGGAGGCCGGCCAGTCGGCGTGCGAATCAATACATAAACACGCCCTCGCACTGCCATGCTGCGAACCACGCACAACGTGCGATCCTCGGTGTGACAAAGAGCGAAAGAGAGGGACATAACTTTGCACATGCGGTGGGTAGGTAGATCGGCACTCGGCATCACCGCGTCGATGTCCTCTCCTCGCACGACGACAACCGCGTTACGGGCGGAAGGAACGCCCCCACCCCCCTCCTCAGCAAGAAATCAATCAATATAATGACCCGGTCTAATTCGACAGTCACGGGATATGAGAAGTTACCTTATCTGCCCCTGGTTCCAGCCAGCGACGTCGACTTTTCATTCACTGCTTTTGCCGTGACTGCGATCGGGGTGGTGGGGCTGGAGGGAAGCGGGCGTGCGCTGGCGTGCGCGCGCCGACACGCAGGACTGAAGCGCCAGCCCGCCGCGGCGTGCGCACGATTCCAAACAAAATGCTTCCACGTTAGCAAGTAATTAGACATTCTTTTTTTCTCGCTCAGCAGCAGCAGCAGCAGCAGCAGTGTCGTGCACTCGTGAGTGGCATCGCGCCATGCTATGTCCGGCGCGGCGAGCAGCCCATAGGGCAGCCCACGCCCCAGCAGCAGGGTCATCGCACCCGTCGTGTACCCAGTGCGGCCAGACAGGCGTCCACTTAATGCAGGTCAACTGCCATACCGCCGTCTAGTCCCCCCCCCCTCAAACTTTTCTCCCGAGCGAGCGCGCAGGAGATCGACTATGTGCGCCGAATCTCGACGACGGCACGACTCCCGTGCGATTAGTTTGCGGGAGATGTTATCCCGCGCAAATCGACTTTCCTCTCCTCTGTCGGCCGTCCGTGTCCGTATCGAGCGCGCCCGGACAACATGCATATGCCGCGCCGGACCGGACCAGCAGCGCGCGCCGCTGCATCTCAAACAATCTCGTTTTCATCCAATCCATTCCTCATGCATTCATTCATTTCCGGCTGAATAATTCGGGGCCTTTCTCCGTCGTGCTAGTTTCTCCACTATCGGAGTGTACGGTGCGCGGATACGGGCGCACAGCACGGCACAGCCAGCACCACGGCCTTGACCAAACCGGGGGCGCGCCGGCCCGTGACAACAAGCGAGAGAGAGGGGAGACCTCACCGTCGCCCTCTCTCACTCGCACTTGCCGCGCCTTCCCGCGGCCGGCTGGGCGCGCGCGCGCAGGACGGCCGGCGCCGTGGTGGTAGGCAACCCATCCGCCGCCACGGCGCTGAGTTGCCTACCCACCCGCTCCAGCCGAAGAGGATCTCTCCAAGAGGATCTCTCTTCTTCCAGCCTGTTGCTGTTCGGTACGGAAAGATGCAGAGGGGAGATTGTGGGCAGAATTCAAATATATCCGCGCGCGAACATTTGAATTCTGCGCTAAGTGTGCCGGCCTTTAGCTACGCTACAACAAGCCGGATACGTCTCACCGCAGCAGCCGATTGTCTTTTGGTCTCTTCGATAGTTTCCCGCTATAAACACACCCCTGCCGGGCATCTGCTTCCCGTCTCCTGGCGCTAGAGTGCGTGGGCGTGTTTGGGTTATCTGGCAAGGTCGGCCGCCTGTCTCCCCTGGCTGGCGAGTGGCGGGTGGCGCGATGGCCTGGCGCCTGGCTGGGGGCTCAAGACAATGTAAGAGCCCCTTCCTTGATCGCATCGCCGGCTGCCGCTTCTCACCCGCTCCCGCTGGCTGGCTGAGTCCGATAGAGAGGCAAGTCGCTGGGATATGAGAGTGTCGCCGCGGCGAGTCCTTTCACCCCGGCTAGACTTTTGAGCCGCATCCGCCGCAGAGAAGTGCTCCACGGCCCACTCACTCACACACGCCCGATGCTTTCTCAGGCACATAGAGCAGGCGCAGCTTCCGCCTCACACTCGGCCGGCCCGGAGTGTGAACGGAACGGAACGGGTATAGGTGTATTTGCATCGGATGTGTGGCGTCCCGTCGCCTCGCTGCTGCTCGATGCCGTAAGACGACGAGAGGATAAAGCGGCCGGAATATGGAACAATTTCTCGTTATCCGGCGGGCTGCCCACCCGGTCCGACTCACGGAAGAGGAGTCGAGTTCCCCCTCGCGTTATTCTGACTGAGGGGGGCAACGGCATGCAATCGTTATTAGGCTATGTGGTTGCTGCGATTACACCAGAAGCAGAGGCACGTCTGTTTCACAAGGAAAAAGTTTAAATCGTGCGGCCATGATTGGCAGCTTCCCCTTTGCTTTGCAAATGGAACCGGTCATCAGCAGCTCAGCACGCCCTCCCGTAAGCTCACAACCCCAGCGCAGGCTGATCCTCTTCTTCCCTGACCCCAAACACGCGTGGCGTGCTGGGGGGGGGG
>NW_026267970.1:0-334 GCF_000697945.3 Frankliniella occidentalis
CTGGACCTGCTGCCCTGGCGGGCCGGGGAGGAAGGAAACACACTAAATGTATTTGTAGTTTTTTGTGCAAACGTTTGCACGAAGTTGCGCATACATTTCGATTCGCACGAATTTGTGCGCAAATATGTACGAATTTGTGCATACGTATGCATAAAAACATGCACTTCTTCGCACAAATTTGTGCGAATGGAATGTATGCGCAACTTTGTACAAATAAAACCTACAAATCTGTTAGTGTGAAGGCAGCAGCGCAGCAACAACAACTGTTTATTCATCGCCCGCGCTCTGTCCATTTTCGCGGCGCGCGTTTGCTGCTGTTGTTGTGGGGGGGATA
>NW_026267970.1:4859-6379 GCF_000697945.3 Frankliniella occidentalis
GGCATGGGGAAGGCAAGGCCAGGGATCAACGTCAATGTGTGCTTGACGAGGACGACTGACTGCGAGCGCTCTGCCACCGCCTGTTTTCGTTTTCATGATCTTTCTCTCTCCGACCCCTGTGCTACTTTTCGGTGAGCACTCATCGAATGTTAATGTGTCATCCCCCAAAATTAAAGTGGCAAATTGACACTTTTTCTTTTGCAGAGCAAAAATCACTCGTTTTTAGCCGTCAGATTATTCGATGGACATATTTTGAAAAATATTTGAACAATGGTTATCACGCAGTGTGTCTTTGCCACTGCTGCGCATTGTTTCGAGTAGTACCTCGACACAGGCACGTCACACTTCACCGTCGAGGGGGTCGTTTTCGATAGAGCGCCCCGGTTCCACTGTCCTACCCCCACTCGAGACACGGCGAAGCATCCGGGTCCATTTTCACCGGCCAATCTAATTTGTTGACGGTGTAGAGGCAGGTGGGGGCGCCCGGCGTATAGTTTACCCTTGCGCCCGCTTAGCAAGTTTTTATAAGACGAACGCGCGTCTCCCTCCTCCCTCCCTACCTCCACTTTCTCCCCCGTTTCCTCTATGAACGTAAAATAAAAAGATAGAAAGGAGGGGGACTCTTGTGAAAGGAAAAGAGTACTGTACTTTCAAAATTTCTTTTAAACGAAGTTTGATGTAGGTACTGCTTGCTGCCAGTCCGTTCGAGCTAGCAGACTGCATGGGGCTGCTTGCGGGTATCCCCCCAAGCAACCGACTCGTTAAGTTTCGGACAGGTTGAGGTTGTCGACTCGGATACCCCCTCCCCCCCCCCTTTTCTTCCGAATACATTCAGTATGGTGCAGAGCGTCAGGCCCGATTTACAGGGCGTTGGACGGTGCAATCCTTATTATCCCTTTGCGGTCAGTCCAGTCCCGACTCTATGCGCGGCCCATTCGTACTCTTTGGTGTTTGTCCGTTGCTCTGCTTGCATTGTCGCGCCGAGGATAGGAAAAGTGCTCGTGAGGGGCAAGAGGGAATGGAGTTATAGGAAACAGGAAATCTGCGGCTGATGCTACAGATAGCGCTGCGCAGCCCCCTCGGGCCCCCCTCCGGACCCCCTCCCCCGGGGCCACCGCACGCCTTTGAGAGGGGATTGGAGTGTTATTACACGTCACGCGCAAGGCTCTGAGGTCACCGCACAGTGCGGCGGCGGGCGGGCGGGGCAGGCGGGGCGCGCACAGCCATGGAGCAGCACCTCCAGATTATTATTTCGCTATCAATGCCCCCCCCCCCTTTTGCCCTGATGGCGAGAGAGCTTCGCCCCTTTTCCTTTTGTCGGCGCGTTAGAGGAAAAGCAGCAACACAATTAAGAAAGGTCGTGTCGCTGCCACTCGCCTCTTGAATTTTCATTTTTTATATATACGTCCACTTCTTTTCTCTCCATTGTAAGATTTGTTTGTACTTAACAATACACTGGTAAAACAAGTGTGCAATATTTGCACACCAAACGTGTGCAACTTGTGATTTAGCACATTACA
>NW_026267970.1:13569-14225 GCF_000697945.3 Frankliniella occidentalis
CGCTTCGATGGCGATTCTTCACGCATAATAAACGTTTCCCTGTGCCTTTCTGGCACCAAGATTCAGACCATTTTTTAAAGATATTTTTTTTTTTTGCACCCCTCGTGGCGCCCCGCCCCCCTCCTTCCTCGCCCCCACCCCCCTCGCCACCGCGACCGTCTTGGCCCTTTGCTTCCCGTGTACACCCCCGTGGTGTCGCGTTCATCATGGAGTACGACGTGCCAGGTGACAGTTATGCCCTTCCGCACTTACGATAACGAAAAAAAAAGTACTGTGTGTCTGTGCGCGCGTGTGAGAGTAAGAGGGAAGAGGGCGTACTCCGCGGCAGGAGCCAGCGAGGGGGATGCACCTGGCACCCCGCCGGGTTGTACTCTCCGCCCGGGCGAGACGGCGGCGGCAGCAGGGCGCCTTTGTTGTGCTCTGGGAGTGATCGGGCGGCCTGCTCGTGATACATCACCGGTCCCTGCAGTTTGCCCCTGTTCCCTTTTTAGCAGACGACACTGCTACAGCTACACCTCTCGGTGCAGCTCGCCTCTCCCTCCCACGGCAGTTTGTGGAAATTTCGGGGATAATATGCAGATCAAGTTTACGTGAATTGATGAAAACATATTTGAGGGTGCTAAAGTTTGCGTGTAGAAGAGGGGCGCGGAGCGCGG
>NW_026267970.1:20501-21130 GCF_000697945.3 Frankliniella occidentalis
CAATGCCGGGGGTTGTTGCCCCCTCTCTCTTTTCCCGTTCCCTCTCCTGCGGTCTCACACCGCCCTTCTCTCCTGAGCCTCTTGCTCCTTTGGGCCGTTCGCATCAAGGCTCGTACTTTTCGCACTCTCCTCTGTGAGCGGGAGGGTCCTAGGGTCCTCAGGCGCTCTTGAGACGCTGAGCTGTGCTGCCTTGTACGATGCCCTGCACGCGGTGCTCCTCGTTGTGCTGCTCGCGGTGCTGCTCGCGGTGCTGCTCGCGGTGCTCCTCGCGGTGCTCCTCGCGGTGCTCCTCACGGTGCTCCTCGCGGTGCTCCTCGCGGTGCTCCTCGCGGTGCTCCTCGCGGTGCTCCTCACGGTGCTCCTCACGGTGCTCCTTGCGGTGCTCCTCGCGGTGCTGCTCGCGGTGCTCCTTGCGGTGCTCCTTGCGGTGCTCCTCGCGGTGCTCCTCGCGGTGCTCCTCGCGGTGCTCCTCGCGGTGCTCCTCGCGGTGCTCCTCACGGTGCTGCTCGCAGAACTCCCCTCGCGGCAGCGGCGTGTCTCGCACGCAAACACGGTGCATAATGCACGCAGGCCGGGGCCCGACCCGACCGGGCCGGCATCGGCCGTGTGGAGTGTTTATAAGGAGCTGC
>NW_026267970.1:21500-23521 GCF_000697945.3 Frankliniella occidentalis
GACTGTCGCCGTTGTCTGCCTGTCTGCAGGCTGCCGTTCGCCGCGTGTTGTGGCTGCTGATGGTTATTACTGAAGCTCTCCGCTCCGCTCCAGGACACCGATATCACTCGCTCCCACCGTCACAGCGGCCCCCCGCTCCCGCCCCCTCTCCGCTGCAGTCCGATACGCGACGGTGCTGGCCGCGGGGCTCCGTTCGGCAGGGCAGTGCCCTGACGGGCGGGGCGGGGCGGGGCGGAGCCATACCATCACCATACCGCACGCACAGCGCTGAAATGTAATTGATTGAGTTTGCTGCGTCGCGTCCGTCAGGCCCGACGCGTTATTGGCGAGCTGGTGATAACGCTGGAGGAGAGCCCATTGTGTGAGTGCGGTGCGGAGAGGGAGGATGCCAAACCCGCAACACACATTCTATAATACATCCGGAACATAAAACAACCTATCCGACACTTTTAAACTGATCGGATTGAAATGTGTTTTTTTTTTTTGTCGATTGTTGACAGACCCCGTTTTGCATGACATTTTCTACCTCGAACTCGAAATGGGTACAGATTCCGTTTGAGTGTGTATGATGCCATATATCTTGCGCTCTGTTCGGCGCTCCTTGAGCACCTGCAGGTACGACAGCGCGTTAATCTGCTTGCCTGCCAGCCAGCCCGGCGAACGCAGCTGGGCCCAGCTGTGCAGTTAGATGGGGTGATTAGGAAGCACGGAGCTGTTTACCTCATCAGTCTGAAAACTGGTTGGCATATCGGTCACTTCGTCGGAAAGAGCGACGCTCATGGGCATGGGGGTGGCGAAAACAACAACAGAGTTTTACAACCGTTTTGCTGGCCTGGGCAGGGCTTTTCCCTTGGGCCCTGGGCGTGCGAGCTATGTGTGTCTGAATGTAGGGTATAGCGTGTTTTACTCAAATTGCATGGCGAATTGTGTTAATTGAAATTGTGTGTATGTGTGCGTGTGTGTGTATGTGTTGCCGAATGTATGTTTGTGTTTGCATCACGGGTGTTTGTGTGCGTGTTTGTGTGTGCGTGCGTGCGTGTGGAGGCGTGTGTACGGATCTGCCTCTCAGCGCACGGCCACAAATAACCTTTTAGAAGGCGACGGGGACGGCCGCTCTAAGCCCCATCCCATCCCGTGCACCTTCACACCCTCTCCTTTTACACCCAGCTGGGTGGGATTATGCCCCTCCCGCCTTGGCCTGCCCCACGTGCACGGGCGTAGGCCCCTGGTAACAGATCAGCCCTCCCTCCTAACGACCCCCCCCCTACACTCCCTCACTCCGTGTGCTGTGAGGGGCGTGCATTTGCGTAAGCCGTTTTCAGTCAGTATCAGTGCGGTAGGCGGGCGGGTGGCTGGCCCGCCCGGAGCCCGATGGGATTCCATTTACGGCCCGCCGCTGTCTGGAGTGGCCGATGACCCAAATTGAAAATCCCTCTCCGGTGAAACGGCGTGACTCGGTCGGTGCCGCGGCAGCGCGCGGCCGACCGGCAGAGCAGCGGCCGCAAACACATCAAGTGGGCAGCGTGACGCGTTACACGGCGGGTTTGTATCGTATCATCGCTTGTGTTGTCATTTATTGATTAGCAGCGCGCAGACCTATACTGCGCTGAAGCTCAGACCCGGCGGGCTGCTGCACGATGCCGTCAGCGCCGCGCCCCCGCCCCGCCCGACCAGGCCACGCCACGGCACATTACCGCGCCATATCGAGGACGAGGGGTCGCTTTTAGAATGCTTGTATCATGCATATGCCTTGCCGGCGCCCCCGACACATGGCGTTCGCCGCCGCCGCGTCACCTGAGCGGGACGTGAAAATGGGGGTTTGTCCCTCTCCTTCCTCACCGGCCCCCACTGCACTACCACGCCCCGCTTCCTCGCCCGCCCCGCCTTTCCCCGCTACGACTGGGTGGGATTGTGGTTGGAATGGGAGGAGGGGTGTTCTGCCTCGAGGATGACTACTTATGGTGAAATGTCTCGGCAGGGGTGCGCTATCAGATTTCAATGCCGGGGGTTGTTGCCCCCTC
>NW_026267970.1:24372-24662 GCF_000697945.3 Frankliniella occidentalis
GAAATGTCTCGGCAGGGGTGCGCTATCAGATTTCAATGCCGGGGGTTGTTGCCCCCTCCCCCTCTCTTTTCCCTTTCCCTCTCCTGCGGTCTCACACCGCCCTTCTCCTGAGCCTCTTGCTCCTTTGGGCCGCTCGCATCGAGGCTCGTACTTTTCGCACTCTCCTCTGTGAGCAGGAGGGTCCTAGGGTCCTCAGGCGCTCTTGAGACGCTGAGCTGTGCTGCCTTGTACGATGCCCTGCACGCGGTGCTCCTCGCGGTGCTCCTCGCGGTGCTCCTCTTTGTGCTCCT
>NW_026267970.1:27372-27898 GCF_000697945.3 Frankliniella occidentalis
GCGTCCCGCTCAACAACTACCCGGGGGGCAACGGGCCGGATTACCATCTGAAGCACACACATTACGGGGCCCCGGTGCCCAGGGCGGCGGGCCCGGCTGATCCGGAGGGGCTCACAAGGCTCCCAGGGGCAGCTGCTGGGCCGGCCGGGCCGGCGGGCCGCCAGTCTGCAAACGAGATGACAAATTTGCGCCCATCACAGTCATCTCAGTGGCGCTGAGCCTGCTCAGCAGCCCGCTCAGCCCTGCCCGGCGTCAGCCTTGAATAATGTGTCGGGGTGCTGATGAGAACGAGACAGATGCTCGGCCCGCCCGGCTCCCGCCCGTCTCTCTGCGAACACAACTTCAACTTCAACTTCAATGAGGGTTAGGACGTCAGTTCACATGAACTTGAATCACCGGTAACTTCGCCGACTTTTAATTTTTTCATCAAACTTGGCGCCGCGGGTCATATTGATTTTCCCCCAGGCGAGCGCGGGGCAGCGCGGGGGCGGGAGGCGACGTCCGGTCGGCCAGTGCCGCGCCAGGC
>NW_026267970.1:32103-33988 GCF_000697945.3 Frankliniella occidentalis
CACACACACAAACTTAACCGGAGTCACGCGACGGCCCCGGCTTTCCCGGAATAGTCCGGGCTGTTAGCGCCGCTGTTACCCACTTTATAAGATGGTCGAAACGTGATGAATGGGCGTGAGGAGCGGACATTGGGGACAAACAGAAGGAAATGGAGCACGGCGGTCGGGCATTCGGGAGGACTGTGTCGCACGTGGGCTTGTATGGAAGAGGAGGAGGGGGGAGGAATGCAGAGTCTGCTCTCTGAATGTGAAGTTGTTCGAGTTCGAGTTCATCCATCGGGATAGGAACATGGCGCTGGCTTCTGTAATTATTGCAGCTTTCAGAAAGTCCACTTCTTCACCCCCCTCCCCCCTCCCCCTTCCAGCATCCGATTCAGAGCATTCACTGATGATACATGCACCGGAAAAACGAAAGTACGATGTCCCATCTTTCCAGGGTTTTTAATTCGTCTGATTTAAGGGTGTAACGGGGTGTAAAATGCATTTGTTCCGTTTTTCAAAATACTATTTTCTGCATGAACAAACCAATCACATTTTCTGATATGCAACACGGTTAGAAAAAATCGTGGGATTTCACGGAGGAACACTCGTGAAAAGTATTGCCAAAGTCCTTTGGGATTTCCCAAAGAACTCTATAGATTTCACGTGTCGAGTTTAGCTTTGAAACATGAAGACGAATGAAAACTTCCACCTTCAACATCTGATTTAGTACACAAAAACTAAGAACGGAGTCCTCTGGGAATTTATAATACTGGTGGAAAGTGAATCTTCGGGAAATCCCAAGAAATTTTTAACAGTGAAACTGGTTGGTCCACAGAACCCTTTTTTTATTCTGCCTATATACTGTACCGCGTGCAGGCGGGCGGGCGGGTTGCATACTCGTACGGGACCATAAGGAGCCGTGGTGAGCGACGGTACGCAAGACCGCACGCACGTCTGCAAACTCAGAAAAAAAATTACATTTGCAGCTAAAAAATTAGCTGTATATGGACAGCTAACTTTTGGAGCTACGCAGCTAAAAGTTAGCGTGGTAGCTCCACCGGTTTGCTCTAGAGCTATTGCGTTAGTAGTACAGCTATCTTTTTGTTTGCTGTATAGCTCCGAAAATTAGCTGTCCACATACAGCTAATGTTTTAGCTGCAAATGTAATTTTTTTTCTGAGTGCATGCGGCATATTACAAGCAAAACGAAGTAAAGGGTATGTGAACCACATTGCATATTATTATCGCATTCCTCGTAAAATTCCGCGTCGAACGAGCCGGCCGACATGTGATAGGGTTCTGATATAAAACGGAGAGCAAACGAAATGCAAGAGAAAAACTACAAACATTCTAACGATTTTTACTATTTTCCAGCCGAAATCTGCCACGAGAGCCGCGGAATTTTGATTTCGAAAATAGGTCTCAGGGAGCAGACATTTCATAGGGACACAAAATTTCAAAGAAACATAGACTGTAATGCCTTATGGAACTGTAATGCCTTGGCAGTCCCAAAGAAATTATCAGTGGTGTCGTTTTGCAGTAAGAGGTGGATCCTGCCTTCGTTATAAGGGCCTATCCATCCATATCTGCATTTTGGAACGGTTCATTGGAGACTCTCCAAAATTACTACGTACAGAACAGCAGTTCTTTCATCGTGACCCTCGCCATGACCCGCCCCGACCTCCTGAACTCATTGCTTGACTTGATCCGACTTGACCCCGTCTGGTCTGATCCGGTCCTATACGTTGAGGCGGTGGTTCACCCGACATACCCCCGTTCCCGATTCCCTGTGGTCTCCCCGCGGCTCACATACCCGGGCTCGCCCGATCGACTCGACAAAACCCTTCGGCCCCGCCACGGCCGGCCACACTGACCAGGCATGCGCCGTGCGGGCAAAGGGTTGG
>NW_026267971.1:0-1413 GCF_000697945.3 Frankliniella occidentalis
GAGAACGAAACGCCTACGGCAAATCCTGGCAACCAACCCAAAGGGGCTGAAAGGGGGGGGGGCGCGTGGAGCCTCACCCCGACCCAGGGCAGCTAATCCACCCCAGGCCGTCCCCACCCATTTCAAAACTATTCCAGATAGTACAATAAACTCTGAATGGTCAACCCCTGAAACTTCTGAACAGCCATTTACCTTCATCATGTTTCAGTAAATCAATCACTTTTCATTTACCAAGAAACCCACAAAATGAGATCTTTGGATTCCGACCGCTGGCAATGAGGGAGTTGAACCCATTAACCTCCTGCTCAGAGGGGTTGTTGAGATCAGAGCCCATGTGCACATAGTAATTCTTGTTATTCTCCCTGATATGGGTAATCAGATTAAATATTTGGTTGCCATCCTTGTCTTTATAATCGCTCAGTTTTCGCTCAATTCTCAATACAGTATACAACTGCCCACGCACTAGCTCTTCTGGCAACCGCCGAATCTTTTTCTCCCCAATGTACTGTCTGAATCTTTCAAAAGGATCCATACTTCTTCAACAATATCAAGTTTAATATGACTCATCTAAAGGACTACAGTAAAAGTTACAAGTTAAAACTTCAACTCTTGAAACGTTAAAGGCAGTTAAGTAATAAATTGAGAAACCCTGATGAAATCATAACAAAAGATTCGCTGCTGTACGTATGACAGCCTCAAGAGTTCAATTACAAAATAAACTTTGGAAACCTATCATGAAGACTCTTGAATTTAGTCAGGCAAAACTAATAGAAATGACAAAATACTGAAGTCCCAGCTGTGACAACCCTAATACCATCAAAATAGAAATCAGCAGAAATGAGTGACTTCCACAACGGGAAAAACCTAACCTACACTTCCACGTGCGTTAGGCTGTTTCAAAAAAAGTAAATATATAATCTGTATGCTGGAATGCATTAAAAATGAAAATATAGTCAATTCTAAGGATAGTAATGCTGTGTGCAAATTTTGCACACTTGTTTTACCAGTGAGGGTACATGTGGGTTGTTCCCTAGAGGAAGCTGTAAATCAATTTTGCTGACAATTCGACACCATGAAAATTTTATCTTCAGGGACATGGCCCAGATGGACAATCGTCAGAAGATGGACCATCGTCAGACCCCGGACAACAAGGCCAAGGATCCGGACACAAAGGCCAAGCACCCTCAAGACAGCAGGGGGAACAACAAGTACCCTCTGGGGGTCACGGATCCTCAGCGCAACAAGGATCCTCAGCGCAACAAGGATCATCACGACGACTCTCGTCGCGACACCCTGGATTGCAGCTCGAAACCAACTCTCGCACCCATATAATAAGAAATGGTTTTAGATCAGAAGAATATTGGAAATAGAACCCCTAAGCTGTATTCTTGTGATGTACCTTCGAATTAAGCC
>NW_026267971.1:2651-3817 GCF_000697945.3 Frankliniella occidentalis
GTTTTGTTCTCTAGGGGTGGACCTTAAGATACCCTGAAATTTTATGTGTCGAGCACATCTCCTTCTAGTGGAACAGACAGACAGACACACAGACTGACACACACGAGGTCGTTTGCATAAGCCCGCTGGATAGCTTTTTCAAAGCAGAAGGGCGGGCTAAAAAACAAAAACATATCTACTGCATTCAAAATCAGATATTGTAGCGTCAGGTAGTGACTGAGTAAAGGAGACATAGGAGGTACTGGATCAATGGATTTATTGGTACTTGGAGGAACAATACAGTCACGGGCGAACACGACTGGACTCGACCGAGACTGCAAGCCGACTGAGCTCTGTTGGCTCCCGCCGTGACGCTCACTGCTTTCAAATAATCCCGTGAAGGTCCCTAGCAGAGCCCTAGAAGAATGTCAGCGTTGCTTACCAAAGGGCTTTACTTGTCTCTAATATTACAACTTCCCCTGTCTTTAAAAACGAGAGCCGTGCGTACCACCCAAAAATAGTCCGAACTAAGAACTTTCATCTTTTCAAGCAAAGGGCGTCTGGTGGCGGCACGGGGCAGTGGACTCCTCTCCATACAGGGCCGACTCTACCCTTCTTGCGGTGCAGCCTCCAGGACGATAGCACGAAGAGTTAGACTCCTCTCCATACAGGGCGAGAGCTCCCTCTTGCAGTGCTACCCGTCACGGTGCTGTGATGACGGCCGGCCAAGCCAGATGACATGGGACAGGAACGGGGACAGGGATTTTTTTTTACCATGCCTCTTTATTTGATGTATTACAAACGCATAATCACACATTATTACACATTACACACAACAAGTTATTCTGGTCAACATTTAGAAACAAAAGTTGAGCTAGACCATCAATGGTAAGCTTGATACCCGTTACATATGTTTGGGTCTGAGGGTGAAACACATTAACCTCAATCGCTAAGAATTTGTCTAGAACAGCAATCGAAAGCGAACAGACCTCTGCCAGGAACAGGAAGGGAGCCTGGGGAGAGAAAGGGTCAACTGCTCGGCGGATGTGTTACCACTCTGCCGAGACCGAGGGGGAAATAACCACTGAAATAGGTGTACAAATTTGTTGAAATAGCTTTGAAATAGCAGTGAAATAGTTCAAATAGTTTTGAAATAGCTGAAGCAGCTTTGAAATATCTGAAATAGC
>NW_026267971.1:4099-5292 GCF_000697945.3 Frankliniella occidentalis
GGGACTACACAGGAACACAGAGTGAGTTGTTTTCTGGTTTTTCATTGAAGTGTCAGTATTTTCACATTTTTTCCGGATGATTTCAGGGGATTTGGGGAGGATTTTGTGTCTATTCCGCACTATTCCGCATTTATTACGCCAGGAGGTGCACAAACTATTTCGGACTATTTCGCAACAAAAAAGCGATATATGTGCATCTGTTTGACTTTACTAGAAGAGGGGATGGTCGTCCTCTCGTCTACCTCTCCCTTTTCTGCAGAGCTATAAATATCGTTAAACCGCCTAACCCTTGCCCTGGCCTCCGCATGCGCGCTAGTGGTAAACATAGATAATACATCAGAATGATTTCTCGTAATTTGAGTAGTACGTTTCATCTGGTTTCATTTCCGATAGTGATTGGAAGTTTTTTTTTTATTTTTTAATGTGTTTCATACACCCGTTCCTTTCTCACTGAATGGCTTTTCATGCAATGCGCAAAAAAGAGAGTTAACCCCCCCCCCCCCTAACCATTTACGTTGCGATTGACACGTTGGACTAAGCTGAAGGGCATGAACCGGACGGTCCGCAAAGCTTCCAGACAACACGCAGGGGCGTAGACAAATTTCGCACTTCGCTCTGCATATCCCGTCTCTTTCTACAGCAGCGCAGACATTCCGAGCAACAGAGACGGAGCCGTGTGCTCAGAACCACTCAAAACGCAGCCCCGCTACCGCTGCAGCAAAAAGGCGATAGCGGCGTATTGCCGGTAAAGGGCACAGTCGCAGGGGAGGGGAGGGGGGGAGGCAAGAGGACGGCGAGATTGTTTTGAATAACCCAACACGCCGCCACACATGACTCAGGCTCACTGGCGCTGAGCAGCCGGGAGACCATTCGCGACCAAGCTCGTGGCCAACCTCCCCGCCTACCCTGTTCCTGTACGTCGTTCAAACGGATCGCGCGTATTACGCCGGGATCACAAGGATTACACCGGATCCCCATAAAGTTTTGTGGGGCGCGCACTTCATTGGCTGAGCGATTAGCGAAGCCCATAACTCCACTGACCTGAAAAGTTTCATTCTGTTTGTTTGTTTGTTTGTTTGTCTGTCTGTCTGTCTGTCCGCACGATAACTCGAGAAGGAGTTGAGATTGCGATCTGGGAATTTAAGAGTCGTTTTGTATCATGAAAAGACAGATCGAGTTCGAAGATGAGCATT
>NW_026267971.1:5342-6939 GCF_000697945.3 Frankliniella occidentalis
TTACCACAATCGAAATCGAAACTTGACCATCGAGACGTCGATTAAAAAAATTTCGATTCGATTATTCGATTAATCGAAAAATCGCACAGGCCTACGTCATGGTGCTCGTAGATTTCTTGCAGATTTCTTCTTGCTCAGCAGAGGTAGCTCAAATCGTCCGTTCCTTTATCACTGAGCGAAGCTCAGTCCAAGTCGATGAGGGGTCAGGCGGTGTCTCCGTCGTGAGTCTGTCTGTCTGTCTGTCACATTCCGTATCTCCTCAAAATGTGCTGCACTGACAGCGAGGAGCGGGTTAGTCTAAGAATCGAGAATTAACGAGGATTATCTGTGTGCATTATTTCATGTATTGGTCAGCTTTGAAATATTCAATCGTTTAATTTGAATTCGCGCGCAGTTCGTTGGTATGTTGGCAGTACTGCACTCGAGTGGGTGAAAAGCGCCGGCGGCTTCGGCGCTCACTTCGCGAATTTCATACTCTCTCACAAGTGACTAAATTGTCAGATCGTCAAACTGGGTGTAATATTTTTAGTTTTAAAGCCCTAAGATGATCTGAATCGAAATGGCAGAGTTATTCCCCTCCTAATTGACAACTTGGTCGTTTTTGCACAATTTTCCCCCTTTGGGTTTTACTAACTTTGCCATTTCAACTCTGATCGGCTCTGAGCATAAGACATTTCGTTTTTAATTTTGCAAGAGGAATCCAAATCTGGGATTGCACTTTTAATTCGATAACTTTTAGCAAATTGCAATTCTACAAACTTTTCATTGCAGCACTAAATAATGGTGTTCAGTCGTAAAACGACTAGAAGTCATTTTATCTTACAATAAGACATCTTAAAAGGTCTATTATTACACTCACAACTAATTTTCTCAATAGCAATATACTTGCAAGGGACCGAACTAGGCCTGTGCGATTATTGAAATTAATCGTAATCGGTCGATTATGAAAATCATCGAAACTCTGTTCGATTTCGATGTTGGGAATCGACAATCGGTTTGTCAGACGATTAATCGACTAGAACCGATTAATTAATTAATCGATAGCCAAAATCACGTCCGATTAATCGCTAAATTCAATTGATCGAAAGTATCGTTGAATTCAAGATTGTCATTTAAGGATGGTTTCTGGTCAAATAACATTTATTGCGTCGAACCGTTCATCCTAAAAGAGCGGTAGTGGATAAAAACTGGGAGAATCAAAGTGAATCAAAGAACAAGGTGTTCTATAAACGCTTTGTCAAGCAAAGGGGAATAGGGAACATTGATTCAAATGGAAATTATCAATAAAAGCTTGAAGCAAATGTCTATAAAAAATGTCTAACTAATTGGGCCACTTTCTTCCAGCATTTTAAAAGGTAAATGAAGTTGGATACATCTGATACGCACCAGTGCCTTTCAGTTGCCAATTGGGAATGACCTTAATTCAGTATTCGATCATCGGCAATGATCGATAATCGCGTCAACTTTCGGTAATCGTCAAAATCCCAACCGATTATTATCGATTACCACAATCGAAATCGAAACTTGACCATCGAGACGTCGATTAAAAAAATTTCGATTCGATTATTCGATTAATCGAAAAATCGCACAGGCCTAC
>NW_026267971.1:12009-12971 GCF_000697945.3 Frankliniella occidentalis
AGCCCGCTTATATAGCTTTTAAGCAAAAGAGCGGGCTAAAAATGTGTCCAGAGATTACCGGAAAGACCTAAGAATGTGTCCGGAGGTTACCGGAAAGACATAAAATGTCGCCGGCGGTTACCGGAAAGACTAAAAAATGTATCCGACGGTTACCGAAAAGACAAAAAGTCTGCTTTATCTGTGTATGTAGGCAAGATATCGCGGTTTCGATCACACCATGAGCTTACTTTTGACGAGATCTTTCAATCGAGCTCATCTTACGTTTATCGCTGTTTTCTTCTAACGCACTAGGTTTTTTTTTTCATTTTGACTCCACCATTGTCTTCCTCATGTAAAAACCTTTCAAACGAGCATAAGGTTGATAGGGTTTTGAATGGTAGGACGCTAGTTAGCAGTAGGTACATTAAAACCCTACCAACCTTATGCTCGTTTGAAAGGTTTTTTCATGAGGAAGACAATGGTGGAGTCAAAATGAAAAAACCCTAGTGCGTTTGAAGAAATCAGCGAAAAAAAAATCAGTAAAAAAAATATTTTCCAAAAGTAATATTTTGGGGTTTTCGTTTTTGATTTTTTTGACAGGTCAATTTTTAAGCTAGAGGGCTCAAAATCAATACGGTTCTTGCTTTTCATGCTACAAAGCTACACCAACTTAGGTACCTAGCTCAAACCGTTCTTGAGTTATCGTGATTACAGACAAACAGACAGACAGACAGACACACAGACTGACGCGAAACTTTTTGATCATCACTGGAGTAATAGGCTTCGCTATCGCTCAGCCAATCAGCGTTTGTATCGTGTTTTCTCTTTAACTTAGTCTGCAACATACAGTTAATGAGAATGGAAACATTAAGTAATGATTTCATTGCAAAAGGCAGAAACTACAAGCAGAGTAATAATATTTCAATTTTAACTGAGACAACTTTATGAAATGATCTTACCAGAAATTCCTCGTGAGTTTCCTT
>NW_026267971.1:13021-15249 GCF_000697945.3 Frankliniella occidentalis
ATTCCAAGAGATGCACCATTCCTCAGGGCACTCACTCTTTACCTTCGAGGGCTCATATTCAGCACCGTTTAAGTGGCCGGAGCCTAACCTAAAGTAACCTATTATTAACTCTAAGTGGTGCGATTAAATCTCGGGGGGGTACACGAGGCACATCAGCCCTAGGTTAGGTGTACACCAGCCCTAGGTTTGGTGTAGGGGAGAGTGGGGCAGATTGAGGAACGGGGCAGTTTGAGGAACTGCCTACTAATTTTGATTGCAGGCACTGACACCGCCGTACGTCGAGTACTTAATTGTCCTAATGTACTTTCATTCAAAAACGTTCATACGTAAAACCTGCGAGTAAACTGGTGCGTTTTTTAAACTACGAATGTCAAAATAGACAAGTTGGCAGCCAAAACGGGAGTTTTTTCACCTTATATATTATGTAATTTCGATGTTACGGAGCGCCCCTGATGCGATGGGGCCTTTTGTGCAAGAGAAGACATGCTTCCTGCTTATTTTGCCGTGCCGGACAGTATGATACAACGCCCCGTAATTTTTTAGGGATTATTGGAATGAATCAATGCAGAACGGGGTAGTTTGAGGAAGACCTGCACGGGGTAAATTGAGGATAGGCCAGCCCATGCTATAGCGTGTGGCCGATAGGATTGCCCCGCTGGAAGGCCATATTTTAGAAGGATTGAGGAACGTTTAGTTTTTAGGCTCTAAAAACGAAACTATTTGAGGTACAAATGTACAATTTTGACTCAGTGAAGGGAAGGAGGCAATGCCTTGACGCTGTAAAGCACGATACCATGCGATTCATTGACGACGAGCAAAAGGCCATTCCTCAAACTACCCCACGGCGTTCCTCATACCTCCCCGCACATGGGGTAGTTTGAGGAATGCGGGGTAGTATGAGGAACTGGCTATATCTCCTCACAAAGACACCGCATTGCAACGCGCTTTAAAGGGTTGATACATGCCAATGCCACCTTCTTTGTGTCAAAACGTCAGGTGTGTGCGACAAATAGTTCAGTTTTTAGAGCCAAAAAACGAAACGTTCCTCAAACTGCCCCGCTCTCCCCTACACCCGCGGATCGAGGTCGGGGGGTACATGTGCCCTAGGGACTGTGTACCCCCGATACACTGTACCTAAGGCTGACTTACCGGAGGGGTACTGGGTGCCGGGGGGTACAACCACTCTGCGACACCGGGAGCACACGAAAAGCAACATGTGCGAGTGAGATGGATCTATGGCCGGCCCGAGGATCTCACTCAGACCTGCCGCTCTCGGACGCAGCTCCGATGCAGACCTCTGCTACCTGGTGCCTCGCTCAGTCCGTTGCTGTAGCTGGTGGTTGGGGGAGGCGTCCTGGTCTCTCGGCGCTCGTCGGCGCTCCCGCAAGGGCCAGCAAGTCGTGGACGATGGGGCACTTCGGGTAGCATCTAGGGGGCCAGGATGCGGGCGCGCGCCTCGCGCATGGTCACACGATGAGTCAACATAGACTGATTAGTTTACGAAGCGATTAGCACCTGCACGGGGTCGACACTACAGCGGTAAGGCATGTCGTTGTCAAGCATAGCGCACTTAGACCCGCTTCTAGGCGGCCAGGACCCGACCGCGCACGCCGCGCAAAGTCCATCATAGTGTCAAAATGATTGGTTAGTGGACAAGAACCGATTAGCACCGAACGGGATCGATGGGACGTCGGGAAGACGTGTCTTTGTAGAGGATGACGCACTTCGGTACCTTCTAGGCGACCAGGACGCGAGCACGTAGGTCGTGCATGGTCGAGCGAAGGGGCCAACTGGTCGGATACTGGATATGAATCGTTTGGTTCCTGAACGGGGTCGATAGGACAGCGGCAAGGCATGGCGTTGTAGAGGATAGGGCACTTGGTGGGGCTTCTAGGCGGCCAGGACGGGGGTGCGCGCGCTGCGCACAGCTGATTAGGGTGTCAATATAGTCGGATAGAGTGTACGAAGCGATTGGCACCCAAACGAGATCGATGAGGCGGCGAGAAGACGTGGCGTTGTAGAGGATCATGCACTTCGAGTAGCTTCTAGGCGGCCAGGACGCAAGCGCGCGCCTCGCGTGTGGTCGACCCGGGTATCAAATTAACCGGAAATAACAGACGAATCGATTGAGACCACTGCGGACACGATATGACGCCGTTTAGTCGTTGTTTGTAGATGATTTGGCACTTCTTGGCCTCGAACAGGATGAAGGAGCCCGATTTCGGCGT
>NW_026267971.1:16897-18005 GCF_000697945.3 Frankliniella occidentalis
GGGGGGGGGGAGCGAATCCCCCCATCGTCTCTTGTGATCCATCTGAAAGGTAGGCAATTTGTGCTGCAAAACTTCTGTATGTAGGCAATCATCAATGCATCGCCCCCTTGTCAGCCGGCTCTTATACCGCGCTTGGATGATGAGAGAGGCCGACGCCGCCAATGCCAGTGAGCTACTCGACCAGCTGATCGACCTGGTCAATGACCGCATCCGCTGAGGCCGCACTCCTGCTGCCGGTCAGGGTGCCCCGTACCCCGTGCCCCCATGTGCTGGTGCGCTCATCCCTGCCTGCGTGGACATCTCGTCACGGTGGGGGTGAGTGGGTGCGACCTGTGAGATGCCAGTCTTGTGAGCGGCACACAGTCGTCGTTGGGCCTCGTCCTCCTCATGGTGGTTGCGGCCACCGACAAAGCGGAGGGGGAGTGTCGTAAGCGTCAAGTTAAAAGCGTCAGGTAGTTTTTTTGGGGGGTAAGTTCGAAAGTACCGATCACAACAGAACTGTCTCGCTATGTTAACGCAGTTAACGTTTTTTTCTGTTATGCGATTTCAGACCCGAAAAGAAGGGGGGGGGGGGTACTTACGTGTGTTACGACGGTCTCATTGCGCTTAGTAGGCAACATCTTTCCTGCCGTGCATGCGTGTACTGCGGGGTAGGCGTGGCCTATCACGAGTGTCACAGGCGCCGAGGGCGCTGAGGCCTCGTACTTCATTGCATTGCATGCATCGCATAACATCTCAAATCAAATCGCATACCTCCCACCCCCACCTCGCATCGCATAAACGCGTCACACATACACCACGCATCGTAAAATCGCATCACGCATCCGCATCTCATCGCGAAAAAAAAAGCATCGCTACGCATGGCATAACGCACCCCGAAAATGCTAACTGGATTCTAAGAGAGCGTTCAAAGTGGACGGTGACCAGAGCAGGAGGCCACCACGTCCTCACCCCGCCACCCCTTCTGCTTTACTGTTAAAATCCTACAAGGTAGATGTACGCCAGACCATGTCTCGCGTAACAGGCTTCGCGATATCTCACGAAACACTGTTACGCTGCGACGCGCCTGGCATACATCTACCTTGGCCTGCGGCGCTGACACCCGAGT
>NW_026267971.1:19506-21441 GCF_000697945.3 Frankliniella occidentalis
GTGCCCCAGTACCTCTCCTAGTTACTCGCCCTATCCTTGACAAAGTACCTCTCCTAGTTACTCGCCCTATCCTTGACAATTGGTGTCAGAAGTGGGATTGGTGACCTGCCGCTGCCTGTGTCCTTCGTCCCCACCTCTGCTCCTGTTCCTGCTCCGGATCCCTGCCTCCGCTCCCTTCCCCCACCCCGCCGTACCTGATCATGCCCGTACCTACTCCTGCCCTCTTCCCCACGATGCCGCGACGGGGCCGCGACGAGCCCCGAGACCCTCTAGAGGACATCCAGGTCGTCTTTCGCCAGTGGGCCCAGGCCAGTGTGCTCGTGCAGCAGCACACCTCTGAGGTGCTCCAGCAGCTGTCGGAGCAGGACCTCGCCGCGCGCCAGCACCGGGATGAAAGGTCGGTCATCCCCAAGTTCGACGGCAGCCGTCCTTGGCCCGTGTTCTTGGCGCAGTTCGAGAGCGCCACGTCCGGCTGGACGGTGGAGGCCAAAGGACGCCGCCTCCTCCAGTCCCTCGAGGGGCGCGCCGCTGACGTCGTGCTCACCCTGCCCACCGCGGAGTACGAGAACTACGAGCGACTCCGTGAGATGTTGCAGCAGCACTTCAACCCGGCACACAGTGCGTCTCTGGCGGAGGCCCAGCTCGACCGCCGGGTCCAAAAGCAAGGTGAGGACCTCTCCACCTTCGGCGCCGACGTGCTGCAGCTCACCCGGGTCGCCTACCCGACTTGGCAAGAGGCGTCCGTGCAAACCATCGCCAAGAAGGTGTTCCTGGCGGGCATCGCCGACCCGGAGGTCGCCCGCATCGTGCGTCACCAGAGCCACGACACCCTCTCCGAGGCCGTGGCGGCCGCCGTCCAGGCGGACAGTGTGGAGAGGATGTACCCCCCGGGTAAGCGCCTTCGCATCAGCCAGGTAGCCGTGGCCACCTCCAGCTCTAGCGCGGCCACCACCTCTGCGGCGTCCGGGGACGGCCATGAAACCGCGATGCTGAGCGACGCCGACGCTGCCAAGGCCGCTAAACTGCTCGACCGGCTGAGGGACCTTGTCGACGACATCAGCGACTGAGGCTGCTCTCCTGGTGCCCGCCCGCTACCGGTCGGGGTGCCCCCCATGTGCACCCTGGCTGACGCGCTCATCCCCTACTGCGTGGACACCTAACGCGGTGCGGGTGAGTGGGTGCGGCCTGTGAGACGCCAGTCTTGCGCACGGCACGCGGTCGTCGTTGGGCCTCGTCCTTCTCTCAGTGCACGGGGAGGAGGGGGAGAGTCGCCAACGGCCGTGTTCGGGCGTCACAGGTCGTCATGCCCACCGCTCGTTACCGGGAGCCGTTTGCCCGGGGCCTCTGTGCCCGGAGTCTTCGGGCTCGGAGCCGGCGCGCTCGGGGCCGGCGTGCCCGGGGCCCGTGTGCCCGGAGCCTCTGTGCTCGGAGCCTCTGTGCTCGGGGCCGGCGTGCCCGGGGCTCCCATGCCCGGGGCTCCCATGCCCGGGGCCCTCGTGTCCGGGGCCAGTGTGCCCGGGGCTTCCATGCCCGGGGCCCTCGTGCCCGGGGCCCCCGTGCCCGGAGTCAGGAGACTCGGGGCTGCCACGCCCGGGACTGCTGCCACGCCCGGTTCCTGACATCAGCGGGTCCCCCCCAGCGCCTCGCTCATCGGCCGAGCCCGTCCAGCCCTACGCGCGCCACCACCCGCCGGACCATCATGAGCGCGAGCGCGGCATGTGCTGTGCCGCCCCCCCTTTCGACTGTCCCACCAGGTCCCTAAGACACTGTGGGTCACGAGCGCTGGTCCTGCCCAACAAGGCCTGGGTCCTGTCCGACACGAGCTCCCCAGCCTCCTGTCCTGGTCCTGTGCCCTGTTCTGGTTCCCGGACATCATCGGCCACCTCGAGCTTCTCAAGGGAGAGGGGGTGGTGTAAAGGAAGTCGCTACCCCTCG
>NW_026267972.1:0-331 GCF_000697945.3 Frankliniella occidentalis
AAGATCGCATTTTGAAAGGTTGGTCACGTTACCCATCAGAGTTCATGCAGTATTTGAAAAAACCTATGTCTAAATGTTTTTCTTCTTATTTTTCATCAATGAGGTCTGCTGTTGTAGATTTGTTTCCTGTATGTGTGTTACTATCAATACTTAAATGTGAAGATGAGCCTGGTGTGAATTAATGATGGATTTTAGTGCATCTTGGTAAAGCTGAAGACACACCAACATTTGTTTTGGGTAATCTGGTGGGCTGAGGGAGGATGAGAACTCTCAGCCAACCACATTATATGAAACAAATGATGGGATGGCTTCAACTTCTCTGAGGCTGAAT
>NW_026267972.1:5132-5589 GCF_000697945.3 Frankliniella occidentalis
ATACAAGTTAATAAAGCAAAACAAGGCAAATGTCGGAGAAAGCACAGCGGCTCGCGGAGGTTGTCTGCTTTCTGCTAGTTCGAACAATGAAACAAATGAGCATCGTTGTTTATGCTCCCAGAATGCAACGCGCACCATTATGGCTTGGCTTGGTGGTGGCGTCTGTTTCATGGGTAAAATGGTATATTTTCTACTAGGAGAATGAAATCACACCGGTAAAACGATTTTACAATGCGGCTAAAAATGTTTTCGGTTGAATTGGGATTACTGTCTCCCTAAAGTCTTTGCACCTTCCCAATTTGTTGCATTCTTGTGTTCTTTGTGGCCTACGATTATGGTTATTGTCGATGGTTTGGAGTGAAAAGGTAAGCTCTAATTCTGCAAAACAGCGGAGTGTGTATTTAAAAAACTATTGTTTAGAATCCTCTGAAGAAATTTAGTATTTAATTTTGTGTTT
>NW_026267972.1:7096-7707 GCF_000697945.3 Frankliniella occidentalis
CCTACAACATAACGACGAACCATATTGAATGTCAACTGTCAGCTTGTAACTGCGTAGAAGCAAGGGGAAATAGGCTTAAACTTCGGTGTACGTTTTCTTGAACTTCGGCGAACTTCGGTGAACTTCGGTGATCTCTAGTGAACTTCGGTAACTTTGGTGAACTTCGCTAAACTTCTAAAAATTTTCTTGAACTTCGAACTGATTAAGAGCCATGAAAGCAAAATTCTCACTCCGTAACCATTGAAATTCAAAACGTAAATATCTGCTTTAAGTAAGCTGGGGATTCAGTTGTAGTAATCACTCAAAATCACTAATTTCAGCCTTAAATATGTACTTATTTATTTTGAACTTCAGTGAACTGTTACGATTTATTTTGAACTTTGGGCAATTTAAGCATTTTATTTTAAACTTCGAGGAACTTTGACGTTTGATTTTTAACTTCGTCGAATTTCAGTGAACTTCGATCGAATTTTACAAAGCGAACTTCAGTGAACTTCGGCCGAAGTTCATGAATTTCGACTTCGGGTGTACGATTTTTTGGAGCCTATTTCCCCTTGCGTAGAAGGGCAATTTCTACCGACTGAATTGAACTATATTGTTCACCGTTTGTT
>NW_026267972.1:7757-9270 GCF_000697945.3 Frankliniella occidentalis
GTTCCTACCCGGGTTACCCGGGTACCCGCGGGTCGGGTTTTTGAGAGCCCTACTATTATTCCGGTGTTACTTTTGATTTTTTCAATAATGAAGGCCGTGGAGTTGGCTCATATGTTCACAAAACCCTTCATCAACGATGAGAAAGTGACAGGTATCAAATGTTTGTTCTTGATTGTTCTCCGTTTGTTCCCGATTGTTCCGTTATTGGATTTTATGTTTTGAAATAATGGAGTTTAGTTAAGTTGCTTACTCTCCTGGCAGAAACCTTCATGTGAGAGGTGAAAGTAACAAGGACGCAAAATGTATGTTCTTACCGTTCCGCGTTTGTTCCCGATTGTTCCGGTATTTCTTTTCAAGTTTTAAAATAATAGAGCTCAGTCGAGTTGCTTCCTCTCTTGAGAGGAACCTACATCAGAGAGGCGAAAGTGACAGGTATCAATGTTTGTTCTTGATTGAAATAAAAGAGTTAAGTTGCTTCCTTTCTTGACCGAAACCTTCATCTGAGAGATAAAAGTAACAGGGACAAAATGTATGTTCTTGATTGTACTCGAATGTTAAGTTGCTTCCTCTCTTGACAGATTTCTTCATTATAGACGTGAAACTGACAAGGACCAAATGTTTGTTCTTAATTGTTCTCCGTTTGTTCCTGATTGTTCCGGTGTCATTTTTGATGGCAACAACCAGTGGCACTTTCGAAACTCCATTATTTCAAAACATAAAATCCAACAAAGGACCAATCGGGAACAAACGGAGAACAACCAGGAACAAACATTTGCTACCTGTCCCTTGCACATCTCCGGTGAATTTTTACGTGTTACCAACATTTTCGAGAATTCTGCAGTGGGAGCTCTGGTATCTTCAGGATGTGGTCAGGGGACAGGCCCAAACAGACCCCACCCGAAAAAAAAATTCTCAAAAATATTTTTTTGTTGAGATTTTAGGAGGCCAAATATGTCGCTTATTTTGAAAACCTCCCTTAATGACCCAGCAGCACGATGGCAAGTGCTTAAAAAAGGAAGACCGACTCCACTTCCAATACCAACTCTGGAAGACAATGGAAAGAAGGGCCACACAGCAGAGGAGAAGGCAGAAATGTTGGCTACTAGGCTGGAAGAAAGATTTAGGGAAGCGCAAACTCCCCAAGACCCAAGCATAATATCAAAAGTTCAAGAGTACTTCGAAAACATACCAAAAAGTCAAATATATCTCATCATCTCGATCCAAGCACTAGAAGACTGCATCAAGACTCTTAAGGCCTTACATCACAGTTAAGCCCCTAGTTTTAAACTTGTTGTTTCTGGTTATTTTTATGAGTTAAAACGAGTCAGGTGATCAAAACTAGGTAATAATGATGTGTGTAGGTTCCTTTTTAAACAAATCATACAAAAAATAAGTTCCGGAAACTTTGGGTTTGTAAAGGAACGACAGTTTTCCTACTTGAGTCATTTTTCTCAATTATCACTTAACGCGCAAGATTTCAGAAGCTAGGATAATGATAAAACCTTTCCGTAAC
>NW_026267972.1:9320-10228 GCF_000697945.3 Frankliniella occidentalis
ATAAGGTAGATACTAGTGCTCAAAAACAATACCGTAAGAAAGGCAAAAGTGACTGGGATCAAATGTTTGTTCTTGATTGCTCTCCGTATGTTCTCAATAGACCATTTCACCGAATGGGGAAGAAGAAAGAAAAGAATTATAAGGTACCGGAAACGGTATCAAAAAAACAGTGTGTAGATCATTTGTCTACATCGCTGTGGCACACCAACTAGTCCAGAATAATTATCTTAGAAAAGAAAACTAGAAAAAGTGAACGATTTGATCTGTTTATCAATACTGTTTCCGGTGCCTTGCGATTCTTTTCTTTCTTTTTCCACAGTCGGTGGAATGGTCTATTATTCCGGTGTTACTTTAGATTTTTTCAATAATGAAGGCCGTGGAGTTGGCTCATATGTTCACAAAGAAAGTGACAGGTATCAAATGTTTGTTCTTGATTAATCTCCGTTTGTTCCCGATTGTTCCGTTGTTGGATTTTATGTTTTGAAATAATGGAGTTTAGTTAAGGGGGCAGACCTGTGAAATACAAGGGTTTGGGGAAAAAATTATTTTAAAAAAACAGGACGACTCAGAGTTTTAGTACTGCGCGTCTATATAAAGTAAAGATGCCCCCACAATTTGGCCACTGAGCGGTGCCGACCCCTCCACAAACATGGCCAGCATGGCCTTGAACTGGAGCCGATGTAGGTCTTTGCGGTGTGCACGATTGTGCCTGAACCGGTGGGTTTGCAACAGTGAAAAAAAATGCTAGATTCTCTTAAAACATGTATCTAGGATCTGACAGGAGGGTTTTTCGAAATCCCACTCCGAAATACTCGAAAAAAATTCCCAAAAAATGAGTAAAAAAAAATGGGTTAAAATTTGGGTACTTTTTCCCTGGTTTGGGTACCTTGCAATTGAGTTAAAAAAAA
>NW_026267972.1:11673-12133 GCF_000697945.3 Frankliniella occidentalis
TGTAATAATACGAGTGTCCTGTTTTGGAACAAAATGTGCTGCTAACAAAATTAACTTCTCTTTGCTTGTAAGTGTACAGCAAAGTAATACGAATACGTAGTAGTTTGTGTTGTGGGCCACTATGGGCCGAATATCACAAGTTTCGAAAGTGTTCAAATGGAAACAACATTTCTGTTACATTACAGGAGTGTCAATCAGGCAGTAAGTCGTTCGGTGACGGTTATTTTTAACAGTGAAGTCAGCCCTCTCAGGCATCAAAATCATTAAAGCAGGTACAGCACAAGGAGCGTCGATATCACCCTTCTACAATTTATTATACATCTCAGACATGAAATCATAAATAAACAACTAGACGCACTACAAACCTCGTGTACAAACTGGAAAGTAACAACCAACCCCACTAAAAGTGTTGGCCTATTCCTACACCCTACGAGGCAAACCTCTAACCTCAAGCTCATCT
>NW_026267972.1:12613-13602 GCF_000697945.3 Frankliniella occidentalis
AATATTTTCCAGATTTGCGTTAGGTTGGAAAAGAAAAGCATTTTTGGCGTTTCATAACACGTTCTTAATTTTCAAAACATGTTTTGAATTTTAAGTAACTTTTTGTTCTTAAATTTAAGAGCAAATTTGTTTTGTAAACTGCTTCAAAACATGTGTTATTAAAATTAAGATGGATTTTTTTACAGTGCTCGTGTACAAACTGGAAAGTAACAACCAACCCCACTAAAAGTGTTGGCCTATTCCTACACCCTACGAGGCAAACCTCTAACCTCAAGCTCATCTACGATGGTAGGGAAATACCCATCCAGCAAGAATTTAAATATCTAGGAGTGACTATTGACAGGAAGCTCTCCTTTTCCAACCACGTAGACAACATAGTGAATTCGGCCAACATTAAAACAGCATCTCTACTCCAGTACTTCAAGAAAAAAGGAATTGTATCCACCCAGACCAAGGGTCTGCTTTATAACTGCCTCATTAGACCAATAATCACCTACGGCCTCCCGGCCTGGGACAACACCTCGAACACCAACTGGCTAAAACTAGAGGGCCTGGAAACTAAATGGGCGAGAATTGCTACAAGATCCCCCAGGGAAACCCGACTGGAAGATCTATACTCGAACATGCCATTCACAAACCTTATGAAGAAGAGGAACACCATCCTCATGGACTTCTACACCGCCAGACATAAACACCCGAATCCACTAATCAAGGAAGTCCTTAACTACCACCCAAAATCACCTCTTTGGAGAGCCAAAGAAATCTCACTCACCTTGATGGGCCACGCTCTGCAGTCCATCTACAACAAAAAATCAACATCAGATCAACATCAACTTAAAATATTCGAACATCCCGTGTAATTCGCTGGCCGGGCAGCACACACCTGTAATACACACAGCAAGGGGAAATAGGCTTGAACTTCGGTGTACGTTTCCTTGAACTTCGGCGAACTTCAGTGAACTTCGATCGAATTTTACAAAGCGAACTTC
>NW_026267972.1:13652-14405 GCF_000697945.3 Frankliniella occidentalis
AATCTTGTGCGAAACGGTCGCAAATCAATATTTAATGTCTGGAGGCACTCTACGAACCAGTCCCGCAACACTACACCCGGCTCCCTCTCTCCTAGAAGGTCCAGAAGTGCCCAATCATCTACAAATAATGCCTTTCCTGGGCTGTCCGGCCTGTTATCCGGTGCCAAACGGGTGCAAACTGGCGCAAATGTTTATTGATACCCTTTTACCAGCCGTCACAGTACTCGCAGATCATGGAGAAGGTGAACTAGTGCCCTTGCGTGAACGCCGAGGCCTAACAGTCGCCTTGCAAGCCGCAGACGAGGTGCAAACCAGGTGCAAAATGGCGCTTCAGTTGCAACAAACGAGTGAATGGGGATTTTGGGACCTCAGCACTGCTGTTTCTGCTTAAGTAACTGGTAAAGTTAAGTAAGTGGCAATGTATTCTTAGCCCGCCCTTCTGCTTTTAAAAAAGCATTAAAGCGGGCTTATGCAACCGCTCTCGTGTCCGTCCGTCCGTCCGTCGTCCGTGTAAGAGGAAGGAGATGAGCTAGAGGTCTAAAAATTTCAGGGTATCTTAGGGGTCACTCCTGGACAACGAAACGCCTGGTGCAAATCCTGGCAACCATCCCTAAGGGGTGAAAGGAGGTAACAAAGAAGTAGAGGTTGGTCCAAAAAGTAGAAGAAAAAAAAATAACTTGAAACTCTACCACTTACGAGTACAGCCTGCAAGCAACATAGTCTCAGGGTATACTTGCAGGTCAGTAGACAATC
>NW_026267973.1:0-1201 GCF_000697945.3 Frankliniella occidentalis
CCCCCCCCCAAATTCCCCCTCACCGGTCGCGGATATTTCGGAGCGTGCTTTCGGCCCGACGACCCTCTTGACCGCATCGTCGAGGTCCGACCCCCCCTCTCGTCCATCAACCCCAATAGAACGAGTTTGTTGTTCCGCCCTCGAAATCCGCGCGCGGTGGCGGCGACTGGATGAGGGGAGGGGGGGGGGGGTTGGAGAGCGAGGCCGGGCCCGTGGAGGCCCGCCCCGCGGACGTAAACCTTTCACTGCCCTCTTCAGATTACGGACTGAAATAGAGCGACCGGAGGACGAAAGGGGGGGAGGGGCGACAACCCTATCGTGTGGTTTGTGGTTTTTCGGATGGTGTTGCGGTGCCAGTGCAGTGGGTCACCTCCCTCATCGTCAACAACCCTTTTGAAGGTGACATCCCGTGCGTAACGCACAACATGGGAATGCTGGAGGGTATGGCTGTTTGCCCCGTTGGAGCGACTAATGCCGTATGGATCCGGGCTAGTGTACTCAATGGCTCCAACGTCGCAAATCGGCCACCCTGTATGCCGTCGTGTTGTCCTATGACGGTCGAGTTGATTCGGGGGAGGACCTGCCTACTCCTCCTCCAACCCTCCTCGCCAAAACGAAGGGGGTCATGAAAGCATGTGGCCGCTCTTACCCTCATGGTCTTCATTGAGGGGCATCTCCACCGACATGGCGACGTTGGCGAGCGCCGGGGCGGCGGCGTGGCGTAGCGTGGTGGGCGTCGTGACGTCTTCGGGGCGGGGCGCAGAGGGGTCGGGGTGCTCACACCGCTCACGCGCCCGCCCCCGCCGGGAACCCCCGCGGCCTCATCGCCGGACCTGCACACACAGCCAAAAGAAAATGTTAGAGATGACAAGAATAACTTTGAATCGCTTCGAGCTGCTTCACAGTGTGGTAAATGGAGCGCGAACTTTCTAACTCGGAAATTACTTCGGGTGTAGTTTGATTGTCCGACCTACTTTTCTCCGGCCTCGTCGATATTCTGAAATTGGGGAAGAATGTGCTTCAAAGAGGATCAGGCTTCAAAAGTAAAAAATAAAAATGGGGGAGTACTTTCCTCATCCCACCGCAGTAGTTAGCGAACTGTGGTCTCTGTTCCGAACAGCCGCTCCCAACCGCAGTGGTCAGAACATACTCCCGGGGTTTGTGAGACGGTTGAGGCGTACGTTGGTTAAACTGTACTGAC
>NW_026267973.1:4239-6195 GCF_000697945.3 Frankliniella occidentalis
GAGGGAGGGAGGGGGAGAGAGGGAGGGAGAGAGGGAGAGAGAGAGAGGGAGAGAGAGAAAGACGGGATGTTTTGGTGGCAAGCAGCGCTCTTGGGGTAATTTGATTACCCTCGACGACGCGACGCGGCCAAGCTTGCCGTCTTCATCACTCGTGGCGTGGCGCCCGATGGGTTGTCTAACCCGCCGGGCAATGCCCCGGGCATTGGCAGCATTGGTAGTGTAATATTTTGATCGGAATTGCCCCAATTTTTCTAATTTATTCTTAAAATTATTGTGGAGTACCAAGAAAAGGTTTCGTGCCGCGTCCATAATGCACTCACGCTTTCTCTGGTTCAATTTTTTTCCAGGCCTCCTTTGCGTCGCGATGAGATAGGGACGTCTTTGAATATACCACCCGAATATTTGCGGTAGCTGTTAAACCTGATCGCGTTTCGTATAGTGACTAACTAGATAAAGGAGTTACTTTGCCAGCCAAAAACAACTGTCTCGTCTGGTGGCCCCGAGCGAGCAGGCAACCCACTCGCACGCAACAAAGCAGGTATCACATTCACCCACACCCGTCCCGGGAGATCGCGTGGTCAGCGAGGTGGTGAGGTCAGTGGGTCATATTATTGACTCTCGGCGCCCGTCTCGGTGCCCGTGTAGTATTCTCGCGTGCTCCCGACAGATATGACGAGTGATTTGCTCGTAGAGGAGGCAGACAAGGGCGGGCCTTTCATGCACCGCTCCGCTCCGCTTGCTCCTCTCCGCGCCGCTGGACCACAAACAGGCAGCATCCATCCACTCCACTCCTCTGGCTGCATGCGGAAGTGCCCCTGACAGCCGTGCATGGCGCGGCTCTGTACTCCGCGCGTCGAAGCGGGGCGCCTATGGTGGTGTGTGGAGGGGAAGAGGGGAGGGGGGCATCCTATGCTTAGGGGTCGTCCGGTTTTCCGCAGATTCGTTCAGCAAATTACGGGAGCTCGTCCCCTGTGAGACTCGGGGTAGGCCACCCGGCCGTACACACAAGCACTCCAGGCAAGATGCTGCCTACCTATCAGGCGCTTATGAGAGCTTACTCACAGGCTGCACTCAGGCTTAGCAATTCCGTAACAGCCAAGGACGGACGCACTTACTGGATGATCCCATAACGACCCCTCTCCTGCTCCAATGAGAAAAGAAAAAGCTCTGTGTGGCACGGACATCAAACTAGATTTTAATGGGTGGAATTTATTTTAAGTTGTCAGCATCAGATTAGTTCAGGATAGCTGGATTAGTGAGCTGCATATTGAGGCACCCGTGTGCTCGTCCGTACACATGTTATCTGTCAACTGGAGCCGACTAGTAAAGCGCCCGAGAAAATATTCAGGGTCATCGCCTGACATAATGCATGACACTTGAAATAACAATCTTCCGAAAAAACAAATTCACTCGGCCTGAAGCAGGGTCTTCTCGTTAGCTAGGTCAACTTGGTCTAGTGTTTCCAATCGGGCGCACTAGCGCTAGCGCCTCGCCCTGAATGGGGAATCATCATCGTCTGTCTCCCTTACTCTTAACCGACGCAGATGAGCGTGAGAGAGACAGAAGATATGCCGGACAAAGGCTCTCGCACGCTCTTCCCGCCCGGTTGGAGGGAGACCCTTCGGCTCCACCTGGACAACGATGAAGTAGTGGTTCGTTCGCTGCCGTTCGGTCACCGTACGGTACGCACTTATGCAAACGCGCCAGGGCGGAGCGCAGCCGATGTGTGCGCACGCAGCGCCACGGCTGGTGATAATGACGGCGGTTCTGACGCCATCATTATTCCCATTAATATCATTACGTGGAGCAGTGTACCCCCGTAGCGCTTAATTGACGGAGTGGAAGGACTTCCTCGGGCGGCGATGAGACAGACGACGTCGTCGTCGGGGTCCCCGAGGATCCCTTCCCTGCGCCCATCCATCCGGCCATCCGGTGCGACCCTCCTGCCCCCCCCCC
>NW_026267973.1:8840-11757 GCF_000697945.3 Frankliniella occidentalis
ATTATTGTTATTATTTTGTATTATTTTGAAACCAAGGTTTAACTCGGTATATTAATGAACACTCTAGAATATATGAGACATTAGATAAAGTAACATCATGGGACAGCTCAAACGTGTGTAGAACAGAACATCAGTCCTAATTGAGCATATATCTCTCTGTGAGGGAATTCCTTAATATTCAGAAGTGGCATTCGCTCAAGGTCTGCTGCAGGTGCCACCAGGGGGCGCGACCACCAGAAGACGCAGAGTAGCGCCGCCGTGGTGTGGGGCGGGGGTATCGCCGCCTGCCGCCCACCCGGACTCAGTTCACGCCGACTGCCGACACCGGTAACAACAACAACACGCCGTGGACCTCTCAAATTCAGTTTAGCCTCAGCTGAACCCGAGTGACTCGCCGAGTTACCTCCAGTCTCCTCTAAATTAAACCGCCAACGTGGTCGGTCATCACGGTCTGGTTGTGTGTTGTTGTGTTTCGGAGCTGAGCGAGCCGCACGAGAACTGGGAGGTTAGGGGGACGCCCTGCCGAGAACTCGCACCTCACCAGACAAACGAGTGAGTACCTAAACTACAACCTGCATGCTTTGTCACAGAGGATGCCAGTGTCCGTTAGTTCTGGACGGCGGGCGGGTGTGCCGCGCATTTTATTGGCAAGAGCTTGCTTTGAGCATTTAGCACAACAAACCGAAAACGACCTTTGTTTGATCGGCAGGTCTATAGCCAACAATCTTCTCTATTTCGTTGATTTCCACTATCAGATGGAGTGCAACGTATGTACCCAGGATCTCGACGGCGGCCTGCGAGCGCCAAAGTCGCTGCCATGTGGACACACCTGTTGCCTGCAGTGCCTGGGGCGGCTGCCCGACAGCAGGTGCCCGACGTGCCGCCAGGTGAGTGTCCTGGGGTGGCCCTGTGCCTCCCGTAGCCCCCGCCTCCCTACCATACACTAATTCCCGCCTGTTCTCCCCATATAATAGAACTTCAACGGCCCGCCGGAGGGACTCCCGACGAACTTCGCGATACTGCAGTTGCTGGAGGAACGCGGACTGGACAGGTGAGCTTCGCTCGCCTGCAGATCACACCGTGGATGCGCGGTTGTTCGGCAGCCTTATCGTTTGACTTGTGCCCCTCCCCTTAGCCCTCCCCGCGGCTGGTGTTCGGACTGCCGCTCCGCCGCCACGTCCCGCTGCTGGGAGGACCACGACGTCCTGCCCGTCAGGAGCGCCCTGCGGCGCCAGCTGCAGCGCGCGCTGCCGCAGGCCGCCGAGCAGCTCCAGGGCCTCCAGGACCAGTGTCGGGAGGAGCAGGCCCTGCCCGCCCTCACCCTGCTGACCGGCGAGTCCTGGGACGTGACGCTGCGGGGCGGCGGTCGCGAGCTGACGGGGACCCTGCGGGACGCCGAGGAGCCCCTCACCAAGGCCCTGTGCCTCCTGCTGGCGGCGAGGGCCGCGCTCACCGAGGTAGGCGATGTAGCGAACTGCGACGTTTAACTTTGCAGATTACCTCCGCGATCGCCCTTGCACCACCGAATGGGCTGTGCTTGTCCTGCTGGAACAACTAGGTGCGCCTATCCAGCGAAACATTTGCTTAGAGAGACTGATGTTCGTTAAGTTGTAAGGTATTAATCCTGTCCTTAGTTAAGTTACCTTACTGGTCGCAAGTGTGATCAGATACCACTATCAATATTTTTATGAGTGTCAAATTTTAACATTCCGTTTTTTGGCGACAAGATACCGAATTTCAGCCAAAAAAAATGAGCCTCTAGCAATCTATGCATGCATGCGTTCGGATGAACTGCACTGCTTGCATGCAATGCACTGTTATCTGCTGTACTACATCCAGTGTGGTTGTGCAGGACCGAGCTGCTGCGCGGAACCCACCGACTACAGCTGCGCCCACACCACCTGCAGCTGCGCCTCCACCTCCTGCAGCTGCATCCACACCAGCTGCATCCACACCAGCTGCAGCTGCACCCACACCAGCTGCAGCCCCCCTCGCTGCCCTGTCCCCTCCACCTGCCGAGGCGCCGCCCCCGCGCGAGATGAATGTAAAAAGTATCAGCTGCAGTGGACCCAACGACGACCAGCAGCAGAAGGCCGCCGCCCTGCGTGACGCGCCAGGGGTGAGTGTGCGCCGGGCCTCGAGCCTCACGGCCTCACGAGGCTGCGGGGAGCGGCCCGGTACACTGCAAACAGTGCCACACGTTACCGCCCGCCCTGAGAGTGACTCTGTTCTGCCGCAGGTGACCCGGCTGGTCCATCTGCGCTGCCACACGGACCCCGCCTGGAGCCTCCGGCTGCTGCAGCTCGCTGCGCCCTCGCTGGAGCAGCTGAGTCTCCACGACCCCGGCGAGGCCCACCTGCGCGCGGTGCACGCCATGCCGCGGCTCACTAGGCTGGAGGTGTCGTGTGAGGATGATGCCCTGGACGCGCAGCCCCCCGTGCTGCCCGAGCTCCCGTGGGAACAGGCCGGTCTGCGATGGCTTAGTGTTTACCGCCTCCCCAGCGTCACGCTGCAGTCCCTGCTGCGGGCGCACGGCCGCTCTCTGGAGGAGCTTCAGCTGGATGTGGGCACGGGCGCTGGCGGGTGGCCATGGCACTGCCAGGGCCTGCACTCGCTGCTGGAGCCCTGTGAACTGCGTTCGCTGTGGAGCCTCGTGCTGAAGAGGGCTCATGTCTTCCACCAGGCACCCATGTGTTACCAGCAGCTGGCCGAGGTGAAGGGAGTGCTGCCCAGGACCGAGGTGTTGTGCGAGTGGTGTGACGGTGTGAATCCGCAACCCTTCTAGCGGGCCGAGTTCGGGACCAAGAGGGCCAGCGGAGAGGAGACAACGCGCGGCCTGGCAGCCCCGCGACCAATCTGTGTTACTCAAAGTAAAGAAACGCGATCCACAGAAATGTATATATAAATCTAGATATAT
>NW_026267973.1:15009-17949 GCF_000697945.3 Frankliniella occidentalis
CTTGGACAAGGCGAGAGCTTCGGAGAGGCATTGATATCTTTCGTTTTCGCTTTAGTTCTTAGCGCTGTTTACTTCTGGTTGATATTCTAGCATTGGCGGATGTAATGAATTCGTCTTTAGACGGTTCAGTTTAAGCTGACTCGGGCACTGTCGGCTGTAGCTACAATCGTTAGCTACAAACAGGGACGTGTCCAGGTGCCCGAAGTCACATGGCCAGCAGAGCGGGAAAAATGTTCCGGGAACGAGATTCACACCACCGATCATCCCCGCGCTCTGCCAACGAACACGCTTTAGCTAGCACGCTTGACTGGCAGCTCGCCCTTCCCGGCTCGAGCTCGGAGCTCGGTCCTGCCTAGCGGGGCGTGTCCCAGCGCCAGCGGCCCGGCCTCAGCGCCTGCGGGGTATGCCGCCCTGTTGGGCGCGCGTGCCTGGCGGGCGAGTATCTTCCCGTCCGCGGGCGCTAGCTGTAGGGTCGGCTGGGTCGGTGGGTCGGCTCCACTCGGCCAGTCCTCGCCACTCTCTCCGGTAAGTTTCGCGTTTGTTCGTGTTTGTCCCAGCTAGGAACCAGCAACTCCCGTGCCCGGACTTGAACGCCGCGGATTTCGCTCTTGTCCGTAACCAGGAGGCACTCGGCCGCCTTATAAACATCATTCGGAGCTTCGTGGGTGACTCGTTGTCCTCATTTGCGAACATTGTGCTCGCCAGGCACGCCGACGGTATACTTTCCTCGTCGGTCGACGCCGTGCATCTCCTCTCTTGTGGGGAACTGAGTATCGATTCTTACACCGAGCCGAGGGCAACGAGAGCTCGAGACGCCAGCAATGGCGGCGGTGCGCGAGTCACCCGAGTGAACGGACCCTCCCCTTCTCCAGCCCTTCTCCCAGACGACTCCAGTGATGGCGGGCGGCAGCAGCGTGTGCACCTTCTCGCCGGCGGGCGCCTCGCGGCAGTCGCTCATCTCGTTCCAGAAGCGCCTGAGCGGCGGGCGCCGGTCGATGCAGGCGCTCGGCCCCACCATGGGCCCCCTCGGGGGCGCGGGGGGCGTCGCCCTCCGGGGCCGCGGCGGCCTGGCACGGCGGCACGTCCCGCGCCTGCAGCTCGACGGCGCCGACGTCACCCCCCGGTCCCTGCACGACGTGGGCTTCGCGGACGACCGCCAGCCCGTTGCGGTGAGACAGGTTAAGGAACCGCTCGCAAACTCTGTTACTTTTCGGGGAAGGGATGTTCTTCTAGATTTTTTCGACCGACGATAAATATTGCCCAACCAGACAAATGATAATTATGTCATCGCCTCGAATAAGTTTCCTCTTAAACGTGACTCGACGATACACAATGCCTCACCACCAAAAAGATACGTAATTTGTGTAAGCCACCGACGCAATCTGTCCTCCTGCCCGCCCCGTCAGAACGCCTGGGAGCTGCTGACCGGGCTGGGCCCCATGGGCATGGGCGCCGTCCCGCCCATGGGGCCCCTCGGCCCCGGCGTCCACTCGGCGCCGTCCACCTCGAGCGGCATCATGGTGACGAGGGACTCGTCGATCGGGGGCACGTCCCTCTTCGGCGGGCTCGCGCTCAACCCCTCCGTGCCCGCGTCCTCGGCGCTCTCCGTCCTGTCCGTCTGCGACCCCGACGACGTGGCGCCCTCGCAGTTCGCCCTGCCGCGCCCCGTGTCGCTCAAGGTGAGGCCCTGCAGGGCCGAGCACGAGCGACCACACCGAGTGACGACCCTCACACCTCACGCCGTGCTTGTACGCGTCGCAGCCGCCGCCGTTCTCGCCGGCAGACACGCCCGTCGAGGTGATCCTACACGAGACCAAGACCTTCTCGCTGCTGGACCTGCCCTCAACCACTGCGCCCGCCGACTCGGAGGAGGCGGCCGAGTACCAGATGGACAACGCGCGCTTCGAGGAGTGGCGCTCGCGCGCCGAGCGAACCTTCAACGACGTGGAGGTGCAGACGGGCGCCGTGTGGACGCGCACCTGCGAGACCAACCTGGGTCGCGTCCGGAGGAAGAACGCCGCGGCGCAGGCCAGCCCGTGGGACATAGAGCACGGTGAGGCGCTGCTCGGAGTGGGCGGGCGCGGGCGGGCGGCCCGGTGGGCAGGCGCGCTCACCGGGACTGCCTACCCCGCGTTCCTCAGGCGCTCACCCTCACGCCCGCAGGAGGCGACGTCCCGGACGCGCCCCTGGCCGCCTCCGTGCCGCAGGCGACGCCGCAGCCCCCGCAGGCCGACAGGCGCGCCGTGCAGCGCCGCCGCCGCGCCCTGCGCCGCACCGTCCTGGACCGCATCTCCTCGCAGCGCTCCCTGTCCCTGAGCGACGCGGACACGCGCTCGGTGGACTCCAAGGACGACTCGAGGGAGGACGCCATCCTGGACGACAAGCTGCGCGCCGTGCTGCTGCTGCCGGGCTTCCGGCGGGCTGCGCTGCAGATGGAGCGCGTCCTGGCGTCACAGGCGTTCAAGCCGTCGCAGGTGCAGGCTGAAAGAGAGGATCGAACTTTGGAGTATTTAGTTTCCGAGTTCGACACACTCCGCTAGAAGAACTCCGATGAACTGATCCGTTCCGGGCCGGCAGGTGCTGTACCGCGGGCTCCCGGAGAGTGACCCGCTGGCGCCCGACCTGCGCTTCGAGTACCGGCTGCACCCGCTGTGGCGCATGGAGTGCGAGTGGGCCGCCGGCCGCGCCGTCACCTGCCTCACGTGGAACAGCGACAACCCGGACCTGCTGGCCGCGGGCTACGGCCGGTACCTGCAGCAGGACCAGGCCACGGGCATGGTCTGCATGTGGAGCGCCAAGGTGAGCCCAGCGGGCGGGCGGGCGGTGCTGAGGGTGACGGAGATGACGACCCCTCTGTTCCTCGAGCGGTCCTTCACTCAAAAAAAATCAGTGTACAGCCTTTAAAAAAACTCACGAAAAAATAATAAAAAATCATGAAAA
>NW_026267973.1:19406-22549 GCF_000697945.3 Frankliniella occidentalis
ATTAATGTTAATGCTAAGTTCACTCTTGCTTACAACAAGGCATAACATCAACACAGTAACAGAAAAGTGCAATTAAATCACATTCCTTGCGCGCCGATATCATCAGCGTCAATGCCCAGCATTGCCATGTCATCGGCATCAAGCGTACTTGAGCTTTTGGCAGGTATTGATGGTGGTCTTGGACCACCCATGGGGGGCACTCCCATAGGTGGAGGTCCCATTGGCATACCCATAGGACCCATTGGTGGCATTCCCATTGGTGGAGGTCCCATAGGACCCATAGGGCCCATTCTTGGACCACCCATAGGAGGTACACCCATTGGGCCCATCGGGCCCATGGGCCCAGGCGGATACGTGCCTGGAGGGTAGGTTCCGGGTGGACCATCATACATGCCCATTCCCATACCTGGTGGGCCTGGCATGGTCCCATCCATACCCATGCCCATGGGAGGTTGGCTGGCATTCTGGTTTGTTCCATCCATGCTCATGCCCATTGCAGGTGGCGGCATCGCACCCATCATGGTTGGAGCACTTTCCATCGAGGGGTACATTCCATCAACTCCCATTGGGGTAGTAGTAATCATACCAGGAGGGGGATTGCTGAGATTTGGCATTGGCATGAGATTAGGTGGGGGATTTTTGACATCAGGTAATGGGGAATCATCATCTCCTGGTGGCCTCTCTTCCTGGGGTTTGGAAGGGTCAGGGAAAATAATTTCCAGTGCATCTTGGAAATCCTTTGACAACCCTGGTCCTGATTCCGCCTCCTCTTCTAACTCCATAGGAACAGCCTCATCAGCAGTTGGGTGCGGTGTGGCCTGCACTTTTTCCATCAACTGCATCTGTTCGGAGAGCTTTTTCAGTTGCATCTTCATGTCAGAATCTTTGTTATTCTTCATTAAGTTGTCTATTGAAACAGCAGGTGTTTTAGACAGAATTAAAGTTGACTTAGGCATAGGTGCTGCAACAGTTGAAACTGAGGCTAAAGTACTTGTCGGCGACTCCACAGTTCGAGCAGTGCCATCTAAAAGCTTTGCTCTATATTCCATAATACTAGCATTAATTTGAGCGGCACTAGGAGTAGAGGCTGGACCCCTGTCTTTCAATGAAAGACCATCAGGAGTTAGGGCGACAGCAGGCGACATATTTTTACCGGGTGTGGAGTCGGCTCCAGGAGACATAGGGGGTGATGAATTTTCATCTTTAGATTTGTCATCAGCTCCTTTCTTTGAAAAGTTCTTGAAAACAGGCATCCTCCCAATAAATGGAAGTTTGGATTTAATGGTCATCACTGGTTGCTGTTTCCTTCCAGATTTCCTGAACTCGGCACTCTGCTTCTCGAAGTTCGTCTCATCGTCTTCCTCTTCCCTTTGAGGTGGATGCCGTCCGTCTTCGTCCCTGTCTCTTCCCCTATCCCGCCTGTCGTGATCCCTGTCCCGGTCTCGCTCACGATCCCTGTCTCGGGGTTCTCGGTCACGTTCCCGATCCCGATCCCGCTCTCGTTCCCTGTCCCGATCACCTCTATCCCTTTCCCTGTCGCGATCGCGACCTTTGCCTTCGTTCATTCGCCTGTGAGGTGGGGGGCTCTCCCGGACGATGGCGCCGGGCGGGGCCGCAAAGCCCGAGGCATCCCAGCGCGAGTCGTCATTCCCTCCCCTGGACCTCCTGTTCCTCGGGGGCGTCACGTCGCGGGTGAACTTGTTTCTTCCAAACTGAGGCTCAGGGAAGAACTTCCTGTCCTTGTGAGGTTTTTCCTTGTCGCCTTTCTGGTCACGGTCAGTCTCTCTCTCCTTGTGACTGTCTTCATGCTTGCGCTTCACCCGATCCTTCAAGTTGTTCAACATTTGGTTCTCTGATTCTTCTACAGGTAGCCACTCTCTCATCATCCGGTCGTCAGGTGCATTTGCATGGCGACCTCCGGAGGGTCGAGGACTGGCGCCATTCTTACGATCTGGAGAATCCCATTTACTTTTCAATTGAGATGGTGCAATGACTGGATGGTCCTCCGATTTCTGCAATAAACATACAAAAAAATATAATAAGTGAAATTTTAAGGAACAACAAAACAAGGTCATGGAATTGAGTTTTGAATGTTGATACTAACATCATTACTCTTGTTCCTCATCGCAACTCTAATACTCTTCGATTTGTCTGTCTCAGAGTCCCGGTCGTGGCTTTCTTTCACTCTCGCACGATTGCGAGCTTGTTCCTTCTCCTTCTGTCTGGCTCTCTCTTTGTCATTATCAATTCGTCTTTCTTTAACCCAACCACCAGTAGCTTCTATGTCTTGGTTACGGTCTGCAGAACCATTACTTGATCCACTACACGACCGCCGCTTCTTTCCTTTCGATTCGGATTTATCAAATCTTTCTTGACGTGACTGCCGTTCTTTAATCGGCTGCTCAGCTGATTCTGACTTCTTGATCACCTACAGGTGAACGACGAATAAGTAACGATGAATGGCTTACAAAAGAATACTAAACATGTACTGTATTTAAAATTTGACAAACCTGATGTCCGTCTGATTTTTTCTCTTCTTTGACCTCAGACAAGCGCTCATAGGCTTGCTCTCTTTCAGAAAGCCAATTTGACTCCCATCCATCGTTCTCCTTGATGAAGTTCTAGTGTGACAGAAAAAAGTTGACAAACCAAATGTCTTAGAAATCAGTTTGATATAGAGGATTTGTAACAACAATTAAGATTGTGAAACTCACATGGTATTTGGTTGCATGAAGTTTAGACTTCAGATGGAATGAAGCACAGTGAAGGTCGCCCATCCAAACAGCACACAGTTTGCAGTACCAGGCTGGAGCAGAGATGAAAAACTGCAAACCTGTAATCAAACAATGTTTTGAACATGACATTAATATTATGGAGTCAACAGATAGACATGTTTAAGGGATCTACAAACGTTTTGGATAATAATACACAACAAATTAAAAGAACATGCTCACTTTGTCAAGAAAAACATTTATTTCAGTCTAACAAATACTTCACAAGAAAACAGGAGGAAGCAGGGGGAAACAAAAGTTTTGATGAGAATACAAAATAAGGCATTACTTATCACCTTGAAAATTTATAGGCAGAACAAGATAAAAAGATGAATGACTATTTCGAGTACCTAATTGGTTGACACCTAAATG
>NW_026267973.1:27999-29146 GCF_000697945.3 Frankliniella occidentalis
TAACGAATGATGTGATCTTTATTAAACTATATTGTTTGTAGTTGGAACTGATTAAATGTTGCATAGTCTTAACAACCAAAACGATATGTCTTCTCTCAATTATATAGAGCCACCACAATTTTTTTGATAATAAAACATGACGTGTAATATTTGTTTATTCTGCCCCCACCGTGAGCTGTACTCCTTTCTGCTTTCCCTCGCCCGTTATCGGTATGCTTCTATTTTCATTGATTCTGTAATGCAAACCACTGGCCGGGCGCCAAGCTGCCGGGAGGGCCGCGCCGGGCGCGCTGTACAGTGTATGAGGAAAGCCCTCGCCGCCAACTAGGCTACGGGGCAAAGTCGCTTCGGACGCACAAAATACCGACAAACGGGGTCGGTTGCAGTCGTGCGCTCCGCCCTGTAGTTCATGTCCTAACGTAAAAACAGCATCATCATGTGTGACAACAAACACTTCAAAGAGCACAATGTCTGCGAGTCTGGACTGGAGGAGGGAACGAGTGGTTGCATCGACCCACCTGGACCTAGGCAACAAGTCTGCGTCCGCGCCCACCTCGGGACCACGTGGTAACACAGGGTGGTCCACAGACGACCCCCCTCCCCCTTTATTTTGCTTATGCTGTACCGGTTGCAGGCGTGCGGGCGGGTTGCATACTCTCACGGGGCCATGAGGCGCCGCGGTGAGCGACGGTAGGCAAGCCGGCCCGCACGCCTGCATGCGGTACAGCGGGCAGGGGCGGAAGGGGTCTATGGTGAGGACCACCCTGTCTGCCAAGGACCGGGAGCCCTCTCTGGCGACGCTTCCGAGCGTTGAGTCTCTCTCCCAGACGATCGTGGATTTGCGTGCGTTTGATTTTTGGCGACCCCGCCAAGTGGCTCTCATGATTGGGCTGGTTAGCAGCACAGATTTAGTGCGAGATACGGCGCACGCAAGTGATCACTTGTCGTTAGTGTAGCACGACCGTGTGCGCGCGCGTCAGGACCCTCAGTCAATATCTTGGGTCCCGTGACGCCGGGTAGTCGGGAGAGGAGGGAGAGGGCCCAGTGCCCAACCCAACCCAACACCCAACACACCCGCATCGCCTCCTAATTTTAGTCCAAAGTCGACTCCACGGAAAGAGGGTTTGTTGCTGGTGGAAAGGGGGGG
>NW_026267973.1:31294-32992 GCF_000697945.3 Frankliniella occidentalis
GGGGGGGGCTGGGGGGTGGGGGCTGCAGGCGAGTTGCAGACGTTGCAGAGTGGCGCGCTGCTGCCCACAGTGGGGCTGAACGTCGTTGGGGCTGAACGACGTCGAGGTCGGCGGCGTGTCCAGCGCGGGCGCACGGCGTCGGCGGCGTCACGATCGGACGACGACGCGAGGACGTGGACGCCGGACGAACTTCGGTGGCGGCGCGCACGCCGGCGCTCCCCCTCCTCGCCAGCAGACGACGCTAGCAGACGACGCTGGCGGGCGACAGTCGCGTGCCGGACGCGGCGGTGGGGATTGGCTCGAGCGGGCTGTAGAGCGGGCAAGCGGGCGGGCGTACCGGCGGGCGGGAGGACGCCCTCGAGCAGGAGGAGCACGTCGCTGACGACACACGCGGCGACATGGAGCCCGGCAAGGAGGAAGACGAGGAGGAAGTGAGTGTTCTTGGAGACCAACAAACGAGTGCGAGTGACGAAGGCGAGTGAGGAGTGCAAGTCCCCCCAGCAGGATGGGGCGACGATGTGGACGCAAAACGAGTTTTCAGACTCGAATGGCTGGCTACAGTAGACGGCGTATAGTGTGCCGCCTGAAAGGTAGGCAATTTTTGCCACAAAAACCCTGTCTGTAGGCAACCCACGGTGCACCCCTCCCCCACCCCCCAATTGCCAGCCGGACATATACCGCACCTGGGACGTCGGTTTATCTTCCGGGATCGTACGATTCGTGTGAAAAGACGGCAGTAGACAGGTGTGGTCTCTCTCTCTCTCTTTTATTTTTCTCTGTATTACTCTCCTGGACCCTGGGCCTTGGCCCTCACGTCGTGGGAGCTCGTGTCGGCCGGCCCCTGTCTCCTCACCGCATGATTTACTCCGCGTTCCCCGCCTCTCCTTGGCGCGCACCACCGGCGTATCTCTGTAAGAGCCCTTCTTCCACCACCACCCCCTCCCCTCTAACCTCGACGCGTAGTAGTGCGAGCGTTGTGCGAAACAAAGAATTTAGAAAAACAGTTAACAGTTGCCAAGCAGGCGTATAGTCTGCTGAAAACAGAGTGAACACGGCGGCGCAGCCCAAACACACGCAACACACCTCCGGTCGTAATAGTGATGCAGTGCAGTTCGCAATGTACCCCGTGATGTATGTAAAATATTTCACAAGTACTCGCGACTAGATTCACCAGCAGACAAACATTGTCGCGACTTATTTCGGTTGACTGGGCGCAGCGCGGGACGCTGCCGGAGCTTGCCCGCGGCCGGAGCGCCTGGAGCTCACGCCGTCCCGTAGCGCGCGCGCGTGCGGCGGGCTGGCCTACCCTGCGGTCCGCAGGCGCCCGGCCCCGGACGCGCCGGCTGGAGTCTGGAATCGCGAGGCTGCCGGAGATAAACAAGCGGGTCGTGCAGGTAAAGAGGTCACACAACGCGAGACAGCTAGGCAGATTGCCTGGAAGTGACTGCCCTCCCCCCTCTCCTCGGAGCACCCGGAGCTTAGGCCGGCCCGCAGCGCCCGCGTGTAGGGCGGGCTGGCCTACCCTGAAGGTGGCAGGCGGCAAGTCGGGCCCGGCGTGGGAAATACAAGACGTTGAGTTCGTGCGTGCGTGCGTGCGTGCGTGCGTGTGAGTGAGTGAGTGAGTGAGTGAGTGAGTGAGTGAGTGAGTGAGTGAGTGAGTGAGTGAGTGAGTGAGTGAGAGAGAGAGAGAGAGAGAGA
>NW_026267973.1:35595-37985 GCF_000697945.3 Frankliniella occidentalis
TTCTCCTTCTCCCCCGCCCCTTTCACCCCGTCTCCCTCCCGCTCCCCTTCCCCCTTCCAGTCCCGGTCGCGGTCCCGATCGCCATTCGCCGGCGACTCCGGGGAAGCCGTGGGCCTCTACGACGTATCCGACGCCGGCATCCGCCTGTCCGGCAATTTCCGGAGCATGATTCGCGCCATTCGTCGGCACCGAGACCGACAGCGAAAAACAAAATCGAACACACCGCCGATCACGATCTGTCCCCGAAATGAAACGTACAGGTGAGTCAGAAAAGGGGCCGTGCTCAAATTCCGTGTTTAAGGGGCCCAATAAACAAGAAACACTCACTTATAGTCATTTGCGACTGCTTTTGACTGTCAAAGTAAGTCTCTTTCTGCACTAGCCAGTCAAAATTTAGGCATAAAGACTCACTTGGACAGTCAAGAGCAGTCAAATGACTACAAGTGAGTTATACGTGTTTACTGGGAGTTGAGGTACTCTTTTCATATGCCTCATTTGAGTCTAGGGTTGATTGTGGAAGCTTTCCAAACGGCATAAGAAAGTTACTTTCTATCTAAGGGGATGGGTATATCATGACTTGCCAAAAGTTCGTCCGTTTCTCTCCGATTCATTCGGCAAATTACGGGAGAGCGGCGCCTGCGATACTCAGAGTAGGCCACCCCTCAGTACACGCATGCACTGCAGGCAAGATGTTGCCTACCCACCAGGCGCCATAAGAGCTCGCAGAGGCTGGACTTGGCAGTTTCATGACGGCAAATGACGGACTCTACTTTCTGGACCATCCCAAAGACGGCCAATCACGTCTATTTACAATCTTGGTTTGAAACGAATGTTCGTAAAAAGTATCCCAGTCGCTGAAAATTACGTAATTTGAGCACGACTCCTGCCCCTCCCCCCTAAATGATAACTATATTTCCTTTATGACACGAACACGCACGGCCACCAAAATCACCAGGTGGACATCCTAACCGGGTGTTCTTTTGCGTATCTCGCTCTCTTTTGCTCCATATTTTCCTTCCAAGTAACGAAAACGACAAGGATACAAGGTGGGCGACTAGCCCCGTTGGTCGTCGTCACTAAGTTTTAGTAACTGTGGAAACTCAAGTGTGTGCATGTACGCAGTCTATATTCAGGAGGAAGTGTAGATGCTCACGAATGCAGGAGGTAGTGTATGTACACAAGTAGAGCCGCATGCAAAAGCCATGTGCTGTTGTGGGCACTTGGTCATGTCTACACTATAGCTCCTGCAAACATAAGCATGCACACATCCTCCTGAATTCATGATCAAGGGGACGGTACCTCCTGAATACATGAAGGTATTCGGGAGGTACTGCATAATGTGCACACTTAGGTTTCCAGAGTAGTCAGTCACCAGCTACGGTGTTTTATCGCCCCAAGCGCATAGGCAACCCACTCGGCTCCTTGGGACCGACGGCTAAAGAGCCTCTGAGGCTCTTTACCGACGGCGTGATGGACGACAACCCTGTATCCTCGTAACCTCGTCGTCGTCTCCGTTCTCGAAGTGTGGGATTATCGCGCCGATGCCTAATACGTCACTGGTCAAACTCACCGGCTCTCTTGGTTGCATGTTGGGCGCAGCCTCCACGACGCGCTGGTGGTGCTGTCCAGCACGGTCCGCCACCTGTCCGTGCTGTTCGCGTCCGTGTCGTACGTCCGGCTGCGCCTCCAGGGCCGGCCCGTGGACCTCCCCTTGGACCAGCGCTACAGCGGCACCAACGGGCTGTCCGCGCTGAGCGCGCGCGCCCTGCGCCAGGCGGACCTGCTCTGCAGCGAAGTGCGCTTCCTGCACCAGTTTACGAACAAGGTGAGGCCCCATGAAAAATCGAAACGATATCAATACGATATTGAAGCAATCTCGAAACGATATCAGAAGTGTGTCACTCACAGCAATTTCAACACCCCCTCAGAATCAATTCGGCAACGAAATCAAAAAGATTATGACATTGTTTTTGGTCTGATATCGTTTTGATATCCGTTTTCCCCACTTGACCAGTGAGTTTCCTTATTTGATGCAAGTTACTGCTATACTCACAGCTCAATGAGACGGACGAGATCGTGCCGGCCGATGTCATTGTGGAGAAGAAGGACAGCTTGCCGACGTACACCATCACGAGCATCCTCGTGGTGACGGCAGTGTCTGCCATCGTCATCTACAAGTGGCGACACGGTCCGCCGGCCCTGGTCTGGTGGTGGTGGTGAAGCGTCCTGGGAATCGTTTATGATCAAATATGGAACTCATGTGATTTATGTTATTAGGACTGGTGGCATACTTGCTCTCCCAGAAACAGACTGACTGATTTAAGTGAGGAGTACTAGAGACTAATTGGGTACTTGCCAATAGGGTTGTAAGAATGTTATATTTAATAAAA
>NW_026267974.1:0-5994 GCF_000697945.3 Frankliniella occidentalis
CTCCCCCGTCCTTCTTTAACTCGCCGCCCCACCATGCTCACCAGCTCCAAAAGCACGACGATGAGCGTTTGATCGCGTTCGTCGGCCGTGATGCGGTCGACGAGGTGCTCCAGGAAGTCCACTGCGCGCTCGCCCCCGCGGCTGCCGACCACCCCGATCGCGAGGGATATGGACGACCTGCTGCCCCGCCTGGTCGGGTCCCCGACGAGGCCATCGCCGAGCAGCACGATGGGCCGCAAGGAGTCTCGAGACTGCAGCAGGTGCGGTAGGAGCTGGTACACGTCTGGCACCCGCACCCGCGCGTCGTCCTCCCTGTCGCCCGGCTCGTCACACGACGGCCGCACTATGACGGCGGGCGGGCGCAGCTGGCAGGGGCGCACCCGGTCCTCCTCGGCACGCCGACCTGGGCCGTTCAGTGAACTGATCTTTTGCACACTTTTCAACCGGGAACTTTTTATTGATTGTAATGTGATGCAGTATTTGTTAATTTTTAGATCCCTTGAATGTTGAACTGTCACCGACCTGGGCACCCGGCGAGCATCCACACCAGCAGCGTCAGGAGCAGCAGGGCCAGCGCGAGGACCTGCAGTCTTGGCGACATCGTCACGTCTGCTTTGTCCGTCTGCGCGGCCGCGGCCCAGTACCCCGTGCTGCAGGACGCGTGCTTATCGGCGCGATAGCGCCCCAGATAGTGACCGGCGCGGCCGGCGCCTCGCGCGCCTCGTCAACGCCCGGGAGGTCCTCGCGGGACAGTCCAATGCTCGCCGAGGAGCACGACGAGCGGGCGCGGTAAGGACGGCAACATGGTTGACCGAACCTTGCCAATCATTCTGACACGATGCCACTCGATTCCATCATGTAGCGAAAGGAGAGAATAATTACTCTCGGCGAGAAAAAGTTTCAAAGGGTTAGCGTTTGCATGACACTTTGATGGACGATTTGCGGAATTTGCGTCTGGACGTCGGAACGTTTTCCAGAAATCGCGCGCCGCCCCGCGCCGCGCCGCGCCATCATAGGGCCGTGCTGGCTAGCTCAGCTCGCCACCGCCCGACGGAGCCGGATAGGCAGTCCCGCCGTGCGGGCGTGTCGCGCGGGCTGGCCGACCCGCCCCGTCCCCCTACCAACGCTCGCTGGCTCACGGCGGTGGTGGGAGGGGATGCATGCCGACTGTAAGACATTACACGCCGTCAGCTGAGCCAAGGAGAACGAATTGAAGTTGATCTAGGTCTGTGTTATTGTCTGTTTGTCCTGTAAGATTACACACAAGGGCGCACTCACGATGAGCGTGGACTCGAGGCGTTGCGATGAAACCCTTGATGAAACTTGCTTAAAATGAAATTTCCTATAATAGGAGCCCAGGGCAGATGGCGGCAGCACACGGCTTCGTCGCCCATTTGAGCGAGTTATGGCCAAAATAACAGTTTTTATTTCAATTACACACAAAACAAAACAACAAAGTTTCACCCAGAAAAATGGTTGTATTTCAATATAAATTAACTTATGCCACCCAGCCCCTGCAGGTCATCCGTCTTGGGTCAGCATACTCACCTCGTTGTGCACGACACGTCACCTCGAGACGTTCTCTGTGGGGGCACCTGTACCCGACGCTGCATGCACCGGCAAACCCATCGCCGACGCCGTCCTCGAGGCCACGTCCTCGGTGCCAGCCGACGCGGTGCTGTTGGCCGTGGCCGCTCTGGCCTGGCGGCGCGCTCTCCGCGCCGCCCTGCGCGCGTACCAGAGCTCGCCCAGGAAAGCGACGAAGGCGGCGCCCTGGCCGATCTCCAGCATGTAGAAGACGGGGTTGACGTGCTTCATGGTGATGGTGACGCGGTCTGGGCCGCGGGCGCGCAGGGCCGCCCACCGCTTCACGTCCGTCAGGCCGGCCATCCAGTAGCTCAGCACCCCCGCCTCGAGGAGTCGCTCCAGGACGTGGTTGGCCTGCTCCTCCAGCGGCGAGCTGCGCACGACACGTCCGACCCCGTGCCCGTCAGTTAGTTGTCTACACCAGTGCCGAATCTTGTCCGGCAAATCGGCGGTAACTCTCGCAAAATCGGGGATTTTCGTTGTGCATTAATTGATTGTAATGCCCCAAACCTTATGAATGTATTATCTTTAAAAAAAACGAGACTGTCGTGTAGTTGGCAACACTGATTTAGAAATTGTAATTCAGCTGTATCAGGACACCTCGTATAGCACTTTAAAGACTGAACTCCGGTGCATTCGTTTCGCAAGGGTCGCTATCGACAGCTAACAGACAACCGATGTATTCAATTTTAGTCCCTGGAGAGCCAGCGCTGCTGCCGCCCCGCCACTCACCCCTTGGGGAAGACGATGAAGGTGACGGGCATGTCTAGCGTGCGGCCAAAGCTGTGGAGGCTGTAGTCCACGGCGGCGCCGTCGTGGTAGCGGTGCTCGAGGCGCTGCAGCGCGTACAGCGTGGCCTGGCGCACCCAGAGCGCAGTGATGTTCCTCCAGACGGCCACCCCGGTGAAGGCCATGCCGAACACGTCCTGCGGGAGGGGCACGGGAAGAGCGTAAAACGACAGGGACCTCCAGCCTCCGGTGTTCACAGCAGCACCCTTGCATTAGTGCGGGGTCTCTGTGTCGGGATTGGGGAGTAAGTAGCCACCACACAAGGGAGCATGCAGAAAGTACTTCCGTCAATCGTCGTTTAGGATCTTGCCAAGCCTCTGCATGCAAGCTCTCATGGCGCCTGGCAGGTAGTCTACAGCTTGCCTGCAGTGCATGCGCGCACTCCGTGTGGCCAGCCCTGAGTCTCGCAGGCGCCGAGCTCCCGTACTTTGCCGATTGAATCTGTTCCTGTTTTCCCAACTCACCGAGCGGCATACGAAGGCGTGCTGCAGCACCTTGCCCAAGGGGCTGTTCGACGCCAGGCTAGACTCGTTGATGACCATCCGCATGTAGTGCAGCACGCTGGGCGACACGTACAAGGGCATCTCCAGCTCGGCCAGCTCCTCCAGCGAATGGATATTGTCATCCTCCACGGAGGTCGTGAGCCTGCTCAGCAGCATGCTCTAGGCAGGTCAGAGTTAGAGGTAGGGTGCTGTTGGCTCCGGTGTGCTCGTGCTCACCGCGTGCTCCCACCTCGTAGGCCGTGTTGAGCACGAGGCAGAACAGGATCCAGCACGTCAGCATGATCCGCAGCGGGCTGCCCGGCTCTCTCCTCCAGCGCGCCGGCGCGGGGACTTCCACCATCGCGGCGGCCAGGACGGTGAGCGCGCCCACCAAGCTGGGCACCGACTCTTCGTCCTCGGCGCCGTCTGCGCGCTGAAGTCTGGAGCTGTGCCGCCACAGCACCCGCACGACGGCGGCAACCACGACCAGGGCGATGTTGACGTACACCCACACGTCGGCTTCCAGCTCGTTGAAGAGGTTGACCAGGCTCGTGGACGGCGCCAGCCCCGTCGGCACTGCGTACTCGTAGTACAAGTTCTGCGCACACGTGTGTGCAGGTTTTAGCGGGGGGCAAAAGGTAGCGTCCTCGGTAGCGTCCATTACGTCCGACCAACTCACGGAGCTCCGTAAAGTTAGCCCGCAAAAATCATCCCGCACGCTAAACATAGGCTTAATCGATAGTTCAGTGATTGTTCAGGATTGTTCAACCCTTAGTTTTGATTGTTTCACCAAGGTTCTCCTTTTTACGGAGCTAACTCACGGTGACGCTACGAGCGTACGCGACGGCGTCGTGCCGGTCAGGGGTGAGAAGGAACGCGCCGACGGCCATATCCTTCCGAGCTGCCACTATGTCACCGACGATGCCCAGCGCGCCGCCGGAGATGCTGTTTTGGTACCTCGTGACCTAAAACAGTATGTGGCTCAAGCTCCTCGGTGCGCCGCCGCCCGCGCGTCCGCTTCCGTCCTCACCCTCGACGCCTTGTCGGTGACGGACACGGAGAAGTTCCCGTAGCGCGCCCACTCGTTGAGCAGGTCCCCCGCGATCCCGTTCGCCTTGCCTCGCCGACTCGAGTACATGGCGAAGGGGGACTCGACACTGACGGCCGCGTGGAAGCGGCAGCCGCGCAAGTCGAGCAGGCGGGGCTCCGTGAACACGGAGCCGCCGCTAAGGCAGCCCGGGGCCGGGGAGGAGGCGGTCGACGTCCAGCTGCACTCGAGGAGCAGCGAGGCGGGCATGTGCCGGCACACTGCCGGGTAAGGACGCATGGTGTAGGCCTGCGCGGTGCACCCACAGACACGTTCTTTACCAGCTCGAAGGCCCACCTTCACTAAAGAATAGAAAAGTAGGCGGGCACGCACCGCGCACTTGGTAGAATCACCGGCCTCCTCGGACACGATGACGAGGAGCCGGAGTAGCCTGCGCCGCCAGGCGGCCTGCGCCACGGCGGTGAGCAGCGCGCGCAGCTCCTTGGAGTCCCTGAGCGCGTGCGGCAGCAGCACGACCACCCGCTGCCTCGGCTGCCGCGGCGGCAGCACGGCCAGGCTGCGGTCCATCCCTCCGCCCACGGTGCCTGCCAGGCACGCCCACGGGGGTCAGGACGGCCGCACCACGGCCCACGCGGTATGGGTGCGCGGCGTACCTTTGGTAAGGACGAGGACGGCGTCGCTGTGCGCGTTGTGCGTGCGCAGGCGCGGCCAGGACGCCAGGGTCGACTGGTTGGCGTGGAAGCCCGGCCCGTGCGGCCGCCGCAGGAGCACGACGGGCACCCCGATCGCGTCTATGATTTCCCCCAGCCACGTCGGCAGCGGCAACGGGCCCAGAACGGACAGCTGGGTCACGCCGGAGAACTGCGAGCGCGCCACGTCCACCATGCACGCCCCCTGCATGGCCTTCCCTGCAGAGGGCAACTTGAATGGCGTCGCCTTGGCCTGGGTGGAGCCCTTCTTGGCCTCCTTGCACCAGACTTGGCCCACCACCATGGACGTGCACACTACCACCACCAACTGAGACGCCCATTGCATCGTCGAGTGACTTCATGCGTGCTCCAGGACGCCGAAGTCCCGCTCGCCAGACTTCCGGTAGAGCCTCCTCCAGCTGGTCATCCTGGTCGCCCGGCAGGACCCCCAGACCTCTGGGGGGCCACGTTGAGCTAAGTGATCGACGACTGTCCCTATGATGAAGGGAGGGCAGCACGTCCCACCTAGAGGTAACGACTGTTTGACAACCCCTCCGAGGCCGAGCGGCGGGAGAAACAGTGTCTCGTTAGCGGCCACATCGACAGGCTCGTCAAGGAAAGGGGCGAGGAACTACTTCAGCCGGGCAGTGGAGTCCCAAGGTTCAAAACATTGGGGAAACGGAGAGGGAGAGGGGGGGGGGCGTAAATTATATCGGACGATGTGATGAATAGCACAAGTCAATGTAATTCGCTTAGGAAAGAACAGGTTGCAAATTAAGTAAAAATTAAAAATTTCTTTGGGTGGAATGATACAGCACAAAATCACTTTAAATTGTCAAAAAGCAACTTCTACAAGTAGCCACCGAATTAATAAGGAAAAGAAAAGTTCAAAAAGCATTTTTCAGATTCCCTGAGAAAAGGATGACTTTCTTCACCGCCGTCTGCCCGCCTTGCGCACACAGGCAGCTGGCTTGCCGGGGGCGGCGGCCAGGTCACGGGCATCGTCGATGCTCTCAAGCACACTGTCCAGGATGTCAGGGTAGAGGCGCTCGCACTTCTTGGCGTGGTCCAGGGCGCGAGCGGCAGCCTGCTTGTCGTGGAGCGAGTTGGGGCGGGCCGCCAGGGCCAGGGCCAGGCGCATGTGCACAGTCTGGCACCTGGGCGCCATCGCGCACACCTTCTGCAGCCCCCTGCGCGCGTTGTCCACGTCGCCGTTCATCTGCTGCACGAGCGCCGCCGTGAGCATCGGGTACACGGGGACAGGGGCCAGGGCGGGCCTGATCGGCGAGTGCATGCCGGCGCAGAGGCTACCGCTGTGGGTAGACAGACCAAAGGGCACACTTTTAAAAACATAAAATTTAACTGGCGTTTTCCTGAAAGGTTTTTATAAAAAGTTTCA
>NW_026267974.1:10264-23650 GCF_000697945.3 Frankliniella occidentalis
ATGATAAACTTTTATATATTACACGCCTCCCTCAGATCCTTGACTAGACCTCATATCGCAACCACTCATCCTACTTCCACATTAACCCCTTCACAAGTAGACGACGAACGTCCAGTAGGCGACGTTGAAGACCAGGAAGGCGAGGGGGAAGTACACGCGGCTCCGCCGGTCGATCCAGTCCGCCACCTCGGAGGCGGACATGCGCGTGAAGGCGGGCGTGAGCGCGACGGAGATGCGGCGGCCGTAGCCGCTGCTGCTGAAGCCCTGCACGCGGCGCGCCAGCCCGCTCGCCAGGCTGGCGCTCAGGCTCTGGCGCCGCGTGCCCGCCACCTGCGGCTGCAGCCGCGGCCGCTTGTCGTGCTCCTCGGCCGCCAGGGTGGCCGCGCGGTCGAACGTCACCCCGCCCCCGCGGCCCGCCGGCCGCCCGCCCTCGGACACGGTGTCGGCGGCCTCGTCGTCGTCTTCGTCCACGGACAGCGTCTCGGCCGACTCGCACACGGACGCCAGCGGGGAGGGACGTAGCGCGCCCTGCAGGGGAAGGCACCAAGTGCGCGACTTTGTGTTGAGGACTTCACTCTGATGAAGAAGAGCAGGAGGATCGGCCGGAAAATAACAAAACGGCGTTATGTTCCTGGCCGATCCCCTGTTCTTCTCCTTTAGGGTGATGTCCTCCATAGAAAGTTACGCAACTTATTCCAAAACACAAAAATAAGCACATGGCAACGCGGTGGGTATTTAAACCTCCGACACCTAGTCCGCGTCCACAACGAAATCGAAGAAGCCCTAGGGAACATTTAAACTCAAGATTCGGTCGGTGAATTAACGGCTTGGTGCCTGTGAGACTCAGGGTATGCTACCCCGCAGTACACGCATACACCGCGGGCAAGATGTTGCCTACCCGCCGGGCGATACGAGAGCTCGCAGAGAATGAACGAGTTCGTAACTGCGAACGACGGAGCGGAGTTACTTTTTGGTTGACTCCGCTCTCCTTCCATCCCATACGCGGCTGGTCTTCAAAACGCACAATCGACTGGAGCGACTCGTTCTATGATCTATGAATCTAACTCGTCCATCTTTGGACATAAGGTGGCGTGGTAGCCGCATCGGCAGCGAGTCGGCCCCGAGTTTCGCGGGACGAGGTTTTGAACCTGCGCTGTTGGTTACATTTTTCTCAAGCTGCCGTTCTTTTGAACGTTCTCTGAATCCTCACTCTCCGCATTTCGGACTCACCGAGTGTATGGTGTTGTAGTACGAGTGGTGCGCCTGCTCGAGTCCCAGGGCGCTGACGAGCCCGCCGCCCTGGCCCGCCTCGTGCGGCTTGAAGAGGTCGGGCAGCGAGGAGGTGCGGCGGCGCGCGTAGCGCTCCTGGGGCAGCAGGCGGCGCCGCGGCGGCTTGGGCGTCCCCAGAGTGGAGCGCAGGATGTGCTTCGTGCTCACCTTCTTGAGGTCCACGCTCTGCCTGCGGATAGTGCCGCGTGCGCGTTGCAGTAGTGACAAGGCCCTAGTCTCCTCTGATTTGTGACCCCTCCCCTTGCAAAGAATTTGCCACACTTACCCGTGGCGCCAAATGGTGTTGACAAAGGCGAACTCGACGAGAGAGCCGAAGATGAAGGTGCAGCAGCCCACGAACCAAATCTCGCTCGCCTTGTTGTACGAGACGGGCAGAGAGCGGTCCGTCTGCACCGCCAGGGTGATGAACGTCAGCATCGTGCTCGAGCCTGAAAGAGGAACGAGACGTGAACGTGCGTCCATCATGCCACACCGTCTTTAATTTTCGAGCAGAACCGCACCGAGCAGGACACGGGCGGGAACCACGTCGGGGTCGATCCAGAAGGTGACCCAGGAGATGACGACGAGCAGCACGCTAGGAAGGTAGTAGTCCATGAGGAAGAAGCCGTACTCGCGGGAGAGTGAGAAGGTGAGCTTGAGGCTCGAATACTTATTGCCTGGACATAGAAAGACGCACTCTGTAGTCATGCTTCCGCACCCCCCTCCCCCCACCCCCTGTTAGCTTCCAGCGCGCTCCGCTCCTCACTGAAGTGCTCCGGGTACTCCTCCACGGGGTCACTGATGTTGATCCTCGCGCGCAGCCTCTCATCCGTGGTCCAGCCCATCAGCGAGAACGAGTCCAGGATCAGGCGGTCGCCGTACGTGCCGGCCCAGTGCAGCCTCAGGTCCTCCGCGTCGTCCAACCCTGCGGACGGACATAGTGTGGGAGGTAAGAGCGGCCCTCGCGGTGGGTGCGGAGATAGGGAGACCGGTACGTACAGCTCTCGAGCAGAAGCGGGCACTCCTGCTGGTCGAAGGGGAAGCGACCGACCTTCATGGTGCAGACAACGCTGACGGTGAATCTGGGTAGTTTGAAAAGCGACATGTCATTGCTCGATCAGGATTATGTTATGTCCTAGGACAAGTGCAGTGCACCCAGTAGTTTGATAACACTAGACTAGAAGCATCACGTCGTTTCCCTATATGAAAAGGTATCCTTTCAATATTATCGCTAACGAATTGTGAACGGTGGCAGAGAAAGCACGAATAGTTTCGACGGCTTTGTTTTGCTCGTGTTTCATGGCGCCTGCAACGCGCAGGGTAGGCCGACCCGCCATGCAGCTGCGTGGAGCGGGCGGCCCGCCGCCCTCTTACGGTCGCCCCAGTGTTAGTGTTGTGACGCACCCCTCTCTCTGTTTGTGGCCACACCGACACGGCCACCACGGGCAACGTACTCCGCGGGTCCGCGCCCAGCAGTGAGGTGTCATTGGGCACGTAAGTAGGTCCTCGTCGGGTCCTCACCTGATGGCAAAGGTGACGTATCCGTCGGGACGCACCCGCACGAGCGAGTCGTGCTCGGGGCCGGCGCCCAGCAGCGAGGACCTCTGCTCGTTGGCCAGGAACACGTGCGGCGTCCACAGCAGACGGATGAGGTCCGCGTCGCCGGACAGCTCCCAGGTGCCCGGGGACAGCTCGGCGTAGCGCAGGCGGGGGTCGAGGAAGCCGAGCTCCTGCCTCATGGTCAGCTTGAGCTCCTGTGAGGGGACACAAGGGGTCCGGAGAGGTCGTCAGTCGCTGGGGTGAGGCGGGCCACCCCAAGCTCTCCGCGTACGCGTACGCACCAGGTGCAGGCGTCCCTCGCTGCTCTGCGCCAGGTAGATGTAGGTGCGCGCGCTCACGTTGAGGGGCGCCACGCCCTCCAGCGGCCGGACGTGCTTGTTGTAGTGCTCGGGGTCCGTGAGCCGCCGCACCAGCTCCCCCCTGGACATGGGCTGCCCGGCCGGCTCCTCCGCGAGGGGGCCGGGGCGGGACCACAGGTTGTGACGCGGGCTTCTGCCGGGATGCGGGGAGAAGGAGTATTCGAGTTAGTTTCCTCGATTCTTTCTGTGTCCCCGCCATCGCATTTGTGAGGCCCGAAGTGTGTGTGCTGCTGTGCTGCAGCAGTCAGCCGGCCGCAAGTGCCCTAGCTAAGACAGGGACGCGACGGCACCGCGGCCGCGAGGAGGGGCAAGGCACGACAGAGTCATGAATCACTGCACATTATGTGCACGGCCTCGGCCCGAGCGTCGTGGCGCCGCGGCTCTAGGGCCAGGTGCACTGCCAGGCCACCGCTAGAGCGCCCTGAATGGACACCGCTGCTGTACCATAATCATTGCAAAGACGCATCTTATCCGGCGTAAAGACGATCAGGAAATCACATGCCAGAAAACCCTAAGCTTCTTACTGTTTTTCGGAGATTGACCGCTCCCCGATTTTTTACTCTGGAAACTCAAGTGTCGTACTGCAGTTTAAACTGAAGTGCCAATGGTACTCCAGTTTTATGTGTGAACCATTTGTGTACTGCAGTCTAGACTGCAGTTATAAGTGTAGGACGCTAACTGCACTTCACAAATTGTATCATACGTAAAACTGCAGTACGAATGGTACTGAGGTTTAAACTTAAACTATGGCAATGCACGACACTTGAGTTTGCCAGAGAATGTACAGACGATTTCCGACAACCACTGAGATGGTTATTGATGTTCTAGAATGTGTTTTTCTGATCCTCTTCGTACTAATGCAAGGCCTCATTAGTGCAGCTAGCGCACTACAGAGTGGCGGCGGGAGGCTGCACGTCTGCGACATCAAGTCGCCGGTGCAAACAAAGCGGCTATCATACAGACGCGTTTTATCAGTGGGCTTCTCGGTAAAGTTTGCCCCGCGCCTCGCGCGGCTTCCCGCGACGAGGCGACTGGGGCCGCCTGGGGTCGTCGGCGACCCCCGGCACGCCTCCCCCGTCTTCCACCACGACCAGGACCAGGATGCCGAGGTGGGGCCGGCCAGAGCGCGCCGTGCGGCTCATCACGTGAAGCTGCGCTCGTAGCGTGAGCCAGCATTCTATTAGCCCCACCTGCCTCTCCGAACAGATAACACTCACCCGACGCCTTCCTGGGCGACGGCCCCGACAAGGAAGCCGACGAGCAGCAGCACGGCCCACCGTCGCTCCATGGCGCGGCCGGGAGTGCGTCGTCGAGTTGAGCTCGCGGCCTCCGGGGCGTCCCTCCTTCCCGTTGGCGGTGCTCCACGGCCGTCGGCAGCTCAGCGGCGACTGGTCCCCGTCGGGCCCCGTCTAGGGCGGCCCGCTCGCGGCGGCTCGGCCGCTGCGGCGCCTCGCGGTGCAGCGCGGCGCTTGTTTGCGTGTGCGCCGCGCGGTGCGGTGCGCCGGCGAGCGGCACCCCAAGTGAAGGTTGAGGACGCGCCCGCCCGGCGACGGAGAGGCTCTTGTTGTATCCAGTTAAGAGAAAAACGCACTTCGGGAGCGCCGCGTTCCGGTCCGGATCGCTCGGCGCCCAGCTATTGGTAGGGAACCACGGGCGCGAGGCACTAGGCGCCCCTGACGCCGTGACTCGGCTTTGAGAAGCGCGACTGGGGCCCGGAAGCGCAGCAACGGATGCGGGAGGGGAGAACGTGCGCGGCGCAACCCTCAATCGGCTGCTGATTATCGCAACGTGCCCTCCCCCTATCCCCTGTTGTAAGAATTGCCCCTCCCTCCCGTTTTTCACCGAAATTCTCCATATTTTTCGTGACTAAGAAATCGGTCGATTTGGAATAAGGGACCTGCAAGGGACCGGCGAATGGAAATGTAGGCACTGAAAAACGCATGACTAAGCACAGTCTTATGTCTAATTATTATTATCTCGAGTGTAGGCTATTACAAATCACAGGGTATTAATCAGGCCGTTTGGGAAAAGAAACCGGCGAATGGAAATAGGCACTGAAACGCATGAATAAAGAGTGTTCTAAGTCTAATTGCTATCTCTAGTGTCTTACTAATCACAGGGTATTAAGCATAAAATTGAGGAAAGAAAACCAAGATTTTAAGGCCTCCTGAAAGAGGCGAAGGTTGATGGGGCCCATCTCACGGCTGGTGATTTGATTCGGCCTGGCGGCGCGCTGCATCACCTGGTCAGGGCACATCAACCCCAGCGTCATGTCGGCGGATGCAGCGCATCAACTCTGAAAATAAGTCACGTCAACTGAACCTGACCTGCAACCTCAAAACACGGCAGTTGTGATCGCCCTCCAGCCAGGACCCGTTGTACGCGGCCTCCGCGAGCGCGGCGCTTTTTGTCCCCTGTAAGAGCGAAGAGAACACCCTCAGTCTTCCGTCGGAGCCTGCCCCAGCCCACTCACGAGACACACACAGCGACGCCCCGCCCGCACCTCGCCGGCGAGGCAGAGCGGCAGAAAGAAGGCGAAGTTGAGAGGGATGACAGCGATGAGGAAGCCGTCGAACTGGCCGTTGAGCATCTCGTACGCGGCGAAGAGCGGGATGAACAGCGTGCTCTGCAGGATGTGCGACAGGATGCCGTGGAAGAGGCCGTTGAGCATGGCGAAGCCGTGGTTGAGCTCGGACGACAACAGCGTCGCGTCGCGGACCTGCACGAGCCGCGCGCAAGCGTTTGAGAGAGGTGCCGTCGAAGGGAATCGGAAGGGACAAGACTCAAAGTTGCCGTAATCACCTGCTGAAAGGTGTGCGCCCTCTCCAGCAGTTTGGCGATGGCGTGCTCCAGCGCCGAGCACTGCCTGAACAGGCTGGTGATGAGCGGGAACAGGGAGAAGTACGCGGCGGGCAGGAACACGGTGCTGAGGCAGTGCAGCACGAGCAGCGACCACCACTGGGCGGGCGTGTCCGGCGGCGGCCACGTCGGGTTGGCGGGCTTGCCCGTGAGCGCGACGGGCAGCCCGATCGAGATCATGACGAAGCAGGACCAAATCTCGCCGCCGCGGATGAACCTGGACGAGCTGGTCGCCGTGCGCCGCAGCATCGCCTGCGAGGGGAACAGAAAAACGCTGTATCGCCTGCCTGCAAGCCCGCGCGCGCCCACGCAGCCTCGGGGACGCTCGCCACCGACCTGGGTGTCTGGGTCGGGCTGGCCGCCAAGCTCACCGCCCTCGACCTGCACGGCGACCCAGCTGAGCTGGCGCAACATGGCCAGCGTCTCCTCCTGCTTGAACGCGTTAAAGTACACGGCCGTGGTGCACGCGTACATCCCGAACAGGAAGCGGATGCCCGGCCCCGCGTCGAGCAGCGACGTGCGCGTCATGATGGTGTCCAGCCCGGACAGCGTCATCACCAGCAGCCCCGTGAACGGCGCCCACTGCAAGAGAGTGAGGGGAGAAGAGAGAGACATACAGAAGCACAACAACAACCCTGCCGCTGCCGCTGCCTCGACCGCTGCACGTCTTGGGTCGTACATCGTTGCTGTACCTTAACTCCAGTGCCTCTGCAGGACAACCAGAACCGCTCCCGCAGTGTCTTGGGGGCTGACTTGTCGTGCTGCCTCAGCCAGTACGCAAAAAAATCGCTCACGCTCTCGACTCCCATGCTGATATGGAACGGAAAAGTGGATGCATTCCCCAACAAAGAAGAGCAAAGAATAAAACTCAAGTTGAAAAATACGACAAAGAGAAACCTAAAGGGTCATAACAACGGCAGTTTCAACTGAACCACAACCACTCGTACCACTGTAGCAGAGCTGCTGAGCAGAGTTATAAAAGACAAGAAAATGAAAATGCGGAAGAGAACCGACATGAAGGTACACGTGCCACTTTTTGGAAATAAGGTTAGTGAGGGATGCTGGTTTGAGCGAAACTGCCTACAAAGGCTTTTGTCTTTGATGGGTGGTCGCGGAGAGCGAGCGCCTCGGTGGGTAGGCCGTCCCGTCGAGCAGCCGTGCGGCGAGGCTCCCGCGTTGCCTACCCGCCGCCCCACGGGCGCCTTGCCCGCTCGCCCGCTCCTTCACCTGCTTCAGGCCTCTGCGGCTGCCGCTGGCCCTGGGGTGCAGAGGAGAGGCTTTTATTGTGCTTCCTCGCGGGCGGGCCGCAGCAGATTGTCGGCCAGGGCGCGGCCGGCGGCGCAGGCGGCCAGGACGGGGAGGTCCTGGCGTGAAGGGAGAGAGAGAGGGTGACGCGCGGAGCCCGAGCGGGGCCGTCAATCATTCAGGGGCGCGTCTGGTTCCGGCCCGCCGCCGTACATAATGCAGGGCGAGTGCAGGGGCTGTTGGCGCGGTGCGTGCGCGCGGGGTGTGCAGGGCGGGGCGGGGCGGGGCGGGGGAAGCGAGAGCGGCCGCAGCCCACAGCCACGCCGTCCCGCAGCGGGGGAGGATATGTCGACCGGAGTCGGACCCTCGACAGGATGGTCTCCATCGAGACGGTGAACGCAAAATGTGTGTAGCCGGTGTAACCCGGCCCGGCCGTCTCCGTGCCGTGCCGGCCGGGAGTGGTCCCTTCTCCCCCGCACCCCCACACAGATAAGGCGGTCACGACGTGTGTACGCAGACGGGCCGGCGGGCAACATACTGGGCCCGGCGCGGCCGGCACTGCCGTTCAAAGCCGCGGCATGGCCACGAGCCCTCCGCGGTGGCCTCGCCCGCGCCCGCGCCGCCTAGTGAGCATGCTCTGCGTCAGGGTGAGTGGACCAGTGGACCAGCCCCACCCCGCCACCCGCCCCGGGGCCTCCGCCGCAGCAGTTTGTGACGTGTGAGTTGTCGTCGTTGTTGCGGTTATGTTGCAGCGCAAGTGGCTGGACAGGCTGGGGCGGTGGTTCGTCCCGGTCAACCTGCGCCGGCTGCTGCAGGCACAGGGCGCGCTGGACGCGGTGAGTTTGGCGCGACGAGCGCGGTAGTGAGGGCGCGATGGCGACGGGCTGCTCCAACGACCCCCTTTGCCCGCACAGGTTGTCGCCTTCGCGCTCACCGTCTTCTTCCTCTGCGAGCTGGCGCGCCCCGGGACGTTCACGTCCAGGGACACCCTCCGGCACATGTCCAAGCAGGAGCTGCGGCGTGAGTAGAGTGGGCTCTGGCTGTTGGTCTGAGCTCAGGGATCCTCCGCCACGACCAACGACCACCCCTCGACCCCGCCGGTTCTCTCGGTTTCCAGGTTACCTCGCGTTCTACCTGTGGTACGCCTTCATGTACCTGGCCCAGATGACCGTATCCTTGCTCCTCTTCATAGACGTCCGGAATGTGAGTGTAGATTTTCGCAGCTGGTTCGCGCGCCCCCGCTGCAGGGGCCCGGCGCTCGCGCTTATCGTCCCGTCACGAATTGAACGCTTCTAGGTCAAGTACAACGTGGACGGCAGGAGACGAACCGTCCTTGCATTTCTCGTGTTTTCGCCGACACTGTTCATCAACCTGGTCCTCTCCGCCGCCAATGTGATGTACTTCCCCTGGGCGCCACTGGGCCTCTTTTACACACTACGTAAGTATGCACCCGGTATGCACACAGCACACAGATGGGATGGTGCAGGCATCCTGTTTCAGTGTGAGTCTTTTTGTCTGTTTATCTTATTAGCGAATTAGATTATGTCACTTTATTTGGTTTGAGGTTTTACACAAATTTATTAATGAATGTAAAAGTGAAGACTTGACTCTTTGGCAGTTACCCTGATTTTTTCCTGCGCTCACTCATTGTTTAACACCGTTGTCTATCACCCCCTACAGACACCCTACTGGTCGCCCCTTATTGGCTATACGCCTTTCGGTACTACCACTGGCTCGGCGACGGCGAGCTTGTCCTCTTTGAAGCACCCCTAGTGGGATTCGAGACGACCTCTAGGAGGGAAGACCGTGGGGTATCAGAGCCCATGACCGACGTGCTTAAAGAGTTTGTCATGGCAGACGGTTGGGCAGAGACCTCGAGAGCTCTAGATCCATCGGAAAGGCCACAGCTGGGTGACGCGTTGTCCTCAGAGGTTTCTGTAGCTCGGTTGGTGCCCATTGACGCAGAAGAGTACCCACTTGCAACGGTTGCAACTGTGCACCGGGTCTCGTAATCGGTTATAGCTAAGGCTCAGAAAGTCCACGAGGCTTTCGGAATCTACGCAAACTCGTAAATAATATCGAGTTTTTCACCAACGATACCTGTATTTATTTTAGTGTTTAAGAGGTGCGATTACATTATTCTCAGCGAAATTATACAATGTCAGATTTCAAAGTAGTGTTTGTGAGATTGGGTACCTTCCTGTTTTATTCCAACCAACCCCTATAATAAAACCAGACCCACCAATTTTGCCCAAATTTGCGAACACATCTGATTATCAAAAGTTGGAAAATAGGCCGAAGTGCAGGAAGCAACAGACATCTTTATTGGTTTAGCTGAGATACATTGTTCTTTGTCCTCCCTGGAGCTAGTTAAGGTAAGATGGCAAATGTGATAAGAAAAAGAGAAAGGTATTTAAAGGTATTTAAATCAATTTATTAGGTATGATACATAAGGCTGGTATGTACAAAAGTGCCTCACGGCTTCCTAGTCAATAAAGCACACCACATTCAGCATGTATCTTGAATAAAATTAAATAAAGCCAAACAAAAACATTTGTAAGCAATAATAAGCACATTTGCATACAGAACATACTGGTGATACTATAAAAAGGCCTTATGCCTCACTGGTTGCAAATAAATAAATTCAGTCATCTCTCACATAAAAACATAATAAAAAGCTTGTAGCAATATGAAACATTGGAACTTAAAAATACTCTCGTAATTCTGCAAATCTGACTCCCCCACACCTATTACAATTTCCAACTCATAATTCTTGCCCAAACCTAAGTAGAGAAAGGGTGCTGTGCGGCAGTGCTCAAATGGAAAGGCAAGGCAGGATGAAACGCAGTAAGTACTGGCTGTTTTCCTCTAGCGGGTTATAGCTGGCCCGCAGCTTTGGATACCAAGAAATTAGAGGAAAACGGGGACGTAATCAGACATATCACATAAAAGAATGTGCTCACACAATAGTAGCATAAGACAAAATTTATCGTTTATCTGCTAGTGAAAGTTCTCTACTGCTATTCATTATACTAATTGCGCTGTTTTACAAGTTTCTCAACTTTGTTACCATTAAACTAGGTACTCAGCAACAGGCATGTCATTTTTAGGCCTAAATAATTGAGTTGTTAAATCACTATTATTATTTTTTTCTAAACTTGCAAGTCATTTATAACTTTTTTAAATTCTTGCTTTTAAACACAAGTGGAGTTTTGCCCTACAATAGTCAATAGTTTTTTGTAAGATAACAAAAAAACAACAAGGACAAAGAATATTTACATAAAAAGATTCGGGCACCAGTCCTTAAAACAAGAAAAAGCTGATAATTTTAACGCAGGTTGTCTACCCTGAAAACACCTTATTAAAACATCAAAACTTTGGGTATACATATGACAAAGGTATAAAAATGTAAAAGATAGAAAATAATTCAAAGTCATAAGATTTGGATATCTAATTTGGATGAAAATGAAGAAAAGGCTTGCCGGCCTCTACTTATGAACCAGTTGATTAGAAGAAGAATAAATACTGACAGACATTGTGTATTTTACAATATTTGCAAGAGTGCGAAGAGTTCATTGGCTTCTTGCATACATTTTAAACAATCATTGGTTTTGCCATCTCCCTAAAAGAGGGCAGGAGCTTACACAAGAACCTTTAAAAGAGTGATAGCCCTTACATGCCTAATCTACTGGATTACAAAAAGTGTATTGCTCCAGAATACATGACATGGCTGTAGTTAATACCATGCTGTCAGTCTTCAGTAAATTAAACAAGGACAATACGCCACTTCTGAGAAACATATCACACATGGCAGACGGAAGTATATTTCTTCATTGTCATAAATTAAGTGTATGCAAGGTGTTAAAACACCCAAAGACAAATTTCATTGACTGGTAGGTCCTGATACAAACCCAATAGTAAACAATCAAAAATATCCCCAGAGTCTAATTAAAACAAAATGAAGCACAATAGACCCAAAATTTATGCTTCTTTTAACCATATTCCATATTTATAAAAAAGACAAGTTGTTTGGCAACAGATTTAACAAAAACAAAACAAAAAAAGATTTCATCTTGACTAGTTCTACAAGGACATACTTTCCATTGCACAAAAGGAGAGTGATCATATTCTCCACAGTTAATATACTTAAAAAAAGAAGCACATGATTTGTAAGTACTCACAACAAGAGTAACGGTCCAGTATCTGAAAACATTAAGGCTAAATCGTAATAATCAACTTATCTTATTCTGGGATAGATTAATTTCAAGCAAAAGTATTCCAAGCTGGAAACGGCACTGCACAAATGGAATGATAATGCATTGCCACTCAATTAAAGTTGAACCTAATACTCCCACTTTGTGGCATTTTCATAATTGCTGTCTCCAAGTCGGAACATTCCATTCTTGGAAGCCACAAGGTACTCCCCAGTCACACTCTTAATGCAGATTCGTGTTGGCTCTCGTAGTTCCAGGAAGAAGCCCTCTTGGTTGTCAGAGTCAGCGGATACACCTTCCCCATCAACATGCCAGTATTTACCATTTTGTCCTGTAAAAAATAATGGACGAATGAAAATAATAATCAGTGGCTGACATCTTATCAAAAAGAAATATATTTGCTACCCTGCAATAATAACTTACCCTTGAAATATACAACACCCTTCTCGCTACGTTCAACCTGGATTGTCTCATACGATGCCTTGTTGCACTCCAGTTTAGGGGTCTGAGGGCTCTTGTAACCAACAAATCCTTGTTCACACTTCAGGACGAGGATAGGTCTAAACAGAAAATATAATCCGATAAATACAACACACACCACATCAATTTCAAAATAATTGCGTAAAAAATATAGACAAATTTAAGAATAAATAAATTTATATAGTACCTGTTGATAAGGTAGAAAAAGTATTTTGAAGGTTCCTCCACAGAGTCGGCATTGGCGTACAAGTGTCCTGAACGCTTGGTTGCCACAAATTTGCCGTTATTGGCCCTGAATCCAACTGATCCATCTCCTTGCCAGACGAGGTCGAACAGCGCATTGGAGGACCTGAAATATACAAATGCCTCGGTTAGACGGTAGCCAAAAGTAAACCAACAAAAAATAAATTAATTAAAAATTAACTGTGTTGCTCTTTATTTCTTAAACCATATATATCGTACGACTGCAAATCATACAATAGAGATGGTTTGAACTACCCGCGCACCGCAGGAGTAGAGCCGCCATCGCGGAGTAGTGCCGCGAGGTGGAGTAGCGCCGTCGAGCGAGTACTCACTTCTTGTCGCCGGCTGCCTGGATGCCACCGCCGCTCTCCAGGGTCCAGTAGCGGTCCTGCATGGTGCGGATGTACCAGCGCTTGGTGGACTGGTCGAACTCCAGCTGGAAGGTCTCGTGGTTCGAGATGTCATCCTGGTTGGCGGTCACGTCCACACCTGGATGGGCCAGAGTCACAGTCACGTCAAAAACAAGTCGAAGCAAGTGCGACCCGCGCAGCCCGCGGAGAGCGTGGGCGAGGACCCACAACGTGAAGTTGGAACATAAAATTTAACAACCGTCTGAAAATGACAAACATGTCAATAATTGGCACATTTTAAAACTGCCCAATTGTATCATAAATTGTAGGGTGAGTATAATATGAAATTAAGTTTTCGGCGTCAAGGAAGCCGTTGATTTTTACAATAATGACTGTCGGCCTTTCTTTTTTTGACAGCGCCTTCCCTCCTTATCGACTCGAACCCTGACTCAGACACGCAGCGTCTGGAGCGGCAGGCCGGCCGATAACGCGCCGAGCTCTGTAGCTCTGTACTGCAAGAGGGGCCGCGCCGGGCCGGGTCGGGCCGCGGGGGAAGTCCACAACGGACACAGCTTCAGGACGGCGACGTCACGACCATCGGAGTTTATTCTATACCCTCCTCTCTTTATTCAGCTGCCGTTAATTTTTTAGACCAGTTTAGAAGTCACACCGCGTGGCGGCGGCAGCGCCACGCCACGCCCCGCCGCCGGCAGAGCGCTCTCGCTCACACGCACCGCACCGGGGCCGCTCTGCTGGAAATGTAACGCTACACACGAGGAGAGCAGCAAACCGGTAACCGGGGCGGGG
>NW_026267974.1:31235-35534 GCF_000697945.3 Frankliniella occidentalis
GGAAGTTTTGTTTTTCGCCTCGCGAGACGGGCACTTACAGCAACATCCAGCTGATCATGCTGTCCATCCACTCCGGCATGCAGGTGCACTTTTTCTTGTGCAACTTGACCTTGGTGCACTTCACGAATGAAAACTTGGGGTCACGACAAGTAACTTGGAATATGGTCCGCCCCGCCAGCCGCATCAGTTCTCCGTCCAGCACCCAGGTCGTGTCCGGAAATTTCATTGATTCTTTGCAGAACTTGGCCTTCTTATGCGTGATCGCCAACTCATCCATTTTTGCAACCATTTCATCAAGACAGTCCTTGGCGCAGCCCTGGATTTAAAAAAGGTACCGTGAGTCGAGGGGCGAACAGACCTGATTTGTGAGTTGAGCCTTCGTTAAAAAGGTGAAAAACTTAAGTACCGCTTGCCTTAACGTTTTGCGAAGGACAGAGGGGGCTTTCGTAAAGCTGCGTGGCTTTGAGGACCAGCGAGAGGTCCACATCGTCGGCGTAAGGCAAGTGGGGGCAAGACGGGTCCTCATCCCAGAGGATGTACTCCAGGTCGATGTACCACTGGGCCTCCAGTGGGCTGATATGTATTGCTCTCTGGATCCAGTACAAATTTTCTGGAAATGAGCCTCGTGAGTCATGTGGCGGAGAGAGGTGTGGAAAATCAACTTCGAAATGCAATTCTCACCGGGGTCCTCACTGCAGTGCGCTCGGATGGCGTAGACGGCTGCTCGCTGCCGGTAGTCTAATTTTGCAAATGGGGTGATACCTTCAACGAACTTACCGAGGGCCTGTCCTTCTGGCGTGTCCTTCCAGTTTTCAACGTTCACATGTTCTGCTTCAAGGACATTGGCCCATGTCGCGTCCAACACATGCTTGATGGCTTCTCTGTAATGTAACGAAACACTGGTTTTAAGAGAATAGAATGTAATGCTAAGTATTTCAAGTTCCAGTAACGGATTACTGACCTGTAAAATATGCAGCACCCACACACATATAGGTCACCAAAGGGTTCCACGATGCCAGTGTAGGCATCCATGAGGTGGATCTTAGCCTTGGAGGTGTTGCCATCAACTGCCTCACAGTAAGCAGCAAGCAGCCAATCCAGTACCCTCTTCCAATTTTTAGGACACAGAGGAAGCCGGTCCAACAACTGAGCACGTTCTTCTTCGTAAAGGTAGAGAACATCGTCCCATGTATAAGGGCATTCTGCGCATTGTAAGGCAGGCCACGACATTTTGTGTCTGACACCATAAGCATAACAAGAAAATTAGATGACCATTTACAGCAGGTCCAAAAGTTTCAATGACTAAGTAATAAGTGATGGTTGAATACTTTTCAAGCAACATAAACCGTTTCAGAAGTACATAATATCACAGTAACCCGTGAATTATTAAATGTCATTCTTCACAAGAAAGATGAGAGTATGATAACTGTTCCTGTGATTCAAACAATGACAGATATTGTAACTGAAGAATATTGTCTGACACAGCAGCAATTTATATCAAACTTCAGAAAGTGTAACCTTGCAGTGCAGTCTTTCAAAGATTTTTTCCATTGACCCATAAAATCACAACTTGTAATCTCAGAGATGAGATAAGTTAATAATAATGAAAAAAACATACCTGATTTAATAGTGACACCTATTTTAAGGTGTAAGATATGGCACTTTTGTGAACTGCACTTTAGAAAACTAACTATAAATGACTATGCTGTCAAAGTTTGTATTGTCGAAAGGTCGCTTTAACTAGGAATAGCCATCAAATTAATTAACAACTGCATTAACCGAACAGAGCGCCATTTTTCATGTTTCTTCCTTGCTTGTTTGTTGTTTGATTTTTTTAACCCTTACAACACAACAGGTAGCTAACACATTAGCCAACACCAGCATGGATTGATATTTATCCACCTTCGTGCCATGAACAGCAGTCACTGTACACCACTCCCTCTCCGATCTTTCCTCAAAACATTTCGTTTTAAAAAAATGAGATATGTTATATTTTAGAGATTTATCAGAAAACACTCATTTCCAACCTCGCACAAATGTAATGTTGGTAGCAGTGCAGAGCAGAAGATTCGCAGATTCGGTCGGGTCGGGTGGGGGAAGGAAGAAGGGAAGGGGTAGGTGGTAGGAGGTAGGAGGTGAGGTGGGAGCTAGGGCGAAATCAAAAGGTTCTCGCCTCGCTTAGTTTGACGCAACCCCTGCCAACTCAATGTTAAAGCTTTGTCCACTATCTCCGCGCGGCTTCCCGTACTGCCACCTTTTGGACAGCGAAATTCTCAACTTTTGTCCCGCACTCCGAAACGAAATTTCCCGCACGAATTCTGAAGTGAAAATTTTTTCAGGCCTCCGGGCGGAGTCGACCCCACGGCCACCGGGCCCGGGGCCCGCTCGGTACCGCTGCGCTGCCGAAGTGTTGTTGTTCTTCGTTCGGAGCCGAGGAATCAGTTTCTGCTCAGATCGGCTGCTTTCAAGTATGCCAACGATTGAATGCAAAAAGGGCCGGAAATGGCATCCGATTATCTATTATCCCTGCATTTCTGACCTTTGCTAACAAATGGGATATGTTATTCCACACACGCGTCATATGTTGGAGTGCTAATCTAGCAGTTTGAAACTAGCCCATCACGACAACCGACCCGACAAATTTTTATGCTAAAACTGGCAGTACCGGAGGCCGCGCCAGGTGAGGGGAGGGGGGGTCGGGGAGGACGAGGTAGCAAGCGGCCGGAAACGCCTATTAGAGTTGACAGGGGTTGGTTTGACGGGTAATTTTCTGATTCATTGGTCGATAGGACATAGGACATCGGATCTCTCTGGAACCCATAGATGCTTGTCACATCTGAGCGGCGCTCTGGCCCAGTGTCGCGCCTCGTGCCGGGCCAAGGACGCACGGCGCGCCACGCCAAGGCTCCGCGGTGCATGTAGGGCGCTCATTTGGAGATGCGGCCCGGGGAAGCCCTTCCCCTCAACCCGGGCGCCTATAAGAAGGGCGCGGGAGCGTGTCCGGACACACCGCGACACGATGCCTCCACAGCGACCTGGGGCCCTGCTGCTGGCGGCCGCCGTGGTGAGTATCGCCCCCGCGTCCGCGTCCGAGCAGTGCCAAGCACAGCTTCGCCCTCTGTACAGTATACATTCACTCACTGCGTCACTGCGTGCACCCTAGCTGCTGCAGTGGCACCTGACGGTGGCGGCGCCCGCTGCCGCCGGCGCAGACGCCCTGGTGTCCGAGTCCAACCCCGATGACATCGGGGCGTACTCGTCGCCCTTCTCCTTCGGCGGCTCTGCGCAGGCGGACGACGAGGAGGGCGTGGACTTCAACCCTGAAGACTACTCGGAGGTAAGCGCAGTCGGTTCACTTGCTCACTTGTTCTTGCTCCGCGAGGTAAAACGGCTTGGGGGATGGTTGGGTTAAAAATGTAAGTCAGACATTTACTGCACGGCGACGGTGCTCACTAAGTCGCCCTCGGCATGGGCTTGGGCCTTCTTGTGCAGATGGCAGCGGCGCTCTCGGACCAGAATGAGGGCGGCCCTCTGCAGATGGGCCAGGGCGCCAGCTCCAGCAACGGCCTGTCAACGGCCAGGAGCCTGGCGGTGGGCGCCGCCATCAAGGTCCTGGACACGCAGCTGTACGTGGTGCGGGGGCTGGCCGTGGCCGCCATCCGCACGGGCCAGTCCCTCATCGCGGCCAGGAACAAGGTGGCGGACGCGCGCTCTCTGCTGGCGGCCCGGCTCCTGGCCTCGCGGCTGCGCGCCATGCGCAGCGTGAGCACGGCGGGGCTGCGCGCCGGCGCGGCGCTCGCGGGCGGCGCCCTGGACGCGGCGCAGGCCAAGCTCCGCGCCCTGGACGCCGTGGTGCGCATCGGCCTGGCCCTGTCCAGGACGCTGGGTGCGGCGGGGCTCGACGCGGCGGACGCCAGCAGGGACCTCATCACCGCCTCCATCGGGGCCAGGCTGCAGGCCATCCGCTCCGTGGCCGAGGCTGGCCTCACCCTGGGGCGCACTCTCCTGCAGGACCTCCTGGGCCTCCCGACCAGCGAGAGGGGCTGAGGTTACGTGACCTTGGCCTTGGGCTTCAGTGACGTCACCGGAGAACATGGCGTGTCTGCGCGCGGCGCGGGCAGCTGTGTCGCGAAAACTGTTTTACAGCCGTTTCGTGACCTGGACCTATCGTTTTATGGCTACTCGTTCTGCCGTCGGTGGGGGTAATTCATAAAAAACTAGTCAAGAAGATCGCAGAACAAAGAGAGTGCTACGGACATTAGAAGAATCAATTAATTTGGGATAACATTTTATATTTAT
>NW_026267974.1:35584-42542 GCF_000697945.3 Frankliniella occidentalis
TTTTGTTTTAAAATATCCAGTCAAACACTTAAAAGTGCGCAACGCAGTGTAGCACTTGCATGTGCAGGCTAGCACGAGACGAGAGTTGCACACTTTATTTGTCAGTGTGGTGTTCTCCTCGCCCTCAGCCCAGCGCGCGGCGCTACGGCGTCACGTCCCGCCGCACCGCGGTCCTTCCCTCTATTCGGGCCCGGCCCAGCAGCCCTCGGCCCGGCCTATTGTGGAACAGCAGCGCGCGCCAGACTCCCTGCCACACGCGCCACGCGAGAAAAATGAGAGGAATCTGCATGGTCTAGTAGTGAATATTGACCACTGGAAAATAATTCGCCTTTAATTTTTCTCGAACTTATTCGCATATTTTTAAACCTAGTTAATTTTGATTAATTGGATGCTTTTTGGCGCACATTTAGATCCATGAATTGCAGCTGATCAATGCCAGTCTATGAGTGGGCCCGCCAACGCGGGCAGCAGCAGGGCCGGCCGGGCCCCGTGCCGATAGGCAACCCGCCCGCACGCCTGCCATGCGGTACAGCCTAACCACAACCAGCAAACAGCAGCGGAAACCGCGAGGTAAACCGTCGACCTCACATCTGGTTGCAAAGGTGGCCTGGCTAACATTTGCATAACATTCTTTTCTATATTTTCCGTCTCTCCTGTGTGCCCGCCCGCCTGCTGTGTGTACCGGAGAGGAAGCGAATAATGCAATTTTAAGCATTTCCGCCCCGCCCAGCCGTCATTGCGTCGCCGCGTCCTGCCCGTCCTGCCGGCCCGGCCCGCTCGCCATATGCTGGCCGGTCTAGTTCGTCAGGTCCCGTTCTGCCGCTCGTCTCCGCTGCGACAGGAGGAGCGCACAGCAATGAACACAACAACGGCGAGCAGCTTCAGCAGCAGCTTCAGCAGCAGCAGCAGCAGCAGCAGCGGCAGCAGCAGCTTCAGCAGCAGCAGCAGCAGCAGCAGCAGCAGCAGCAGCAGCAGCAGCAGCAGCAGCAGCAGCAGCAGCAGCAGCGGCAGCAGCAGCAGCGGCAGCAGCAGCAGCAGCAACGCCCCCGTCGAGAGAAAGTCCCGCCCACTCACGGACACCCCGGCCGGCGCTAAACAAGAGGACGCGCGCGTCCCTTTGGGCGGCGCGTCCGCGACCCGCCAGAACAAAACGGAGAGTGAGAGAAAAGGGAGCCCCGCGCCGCGAAGCGAGTGGCGCAAACATGGCTGCCGACGCCGACCTGACGAAACGACGCCGTGCCCGGACCGCAAAAGTTTGAGTTTCAAAATTGCGTCACCCCAGATTTGAAATCCATCAGGCGGAAAGGTCTTCCCTAGCCTACGGGCTCTTTCCGGCTGGAGCACGACTTGCGCGCGTCCGCGTCCTCCGAGCGCCGCTGCAGCGGGAGGGGGAGCTCACCGCGCCACCGTCCATCACGCCGCCGCGAAGACACGTTTCCGAATTTAATTACGCCTTTCCCACGTTTAGACAATCCCAGCCCCGCCGCTACTCTGCCATCACGGCGCAGCAGCGCGCCGCACAAAGATGAAGATTTTGGCGCGGGCCCGTCCTCCTCTCCAGCTCCAGGGCGGCTCCAGCAGCGCGCGGCCCGGACTCACACCCAAACTACTGCACTCGCACTGACAGTGAGGGCGCCCCGTGAGATAACAACAACGAAACGCGAGTGTCGTGAGTAATGCCATGCAAATTCATGCACATGAAGGGCCTTATTTTCTTTTGCTTTCCACCGTCAGCAGGAGGACGGCAGATGGAAGAGGAGGGGGGGGGGGGAGGGAAGGAGAGAAATTCCATCCAGGCGGACGATGAACAGAACGCGAGCGAGAGAGGCAGGGGAAATGGGGGGAGGGGGGGGGGGGGACGTCGGATCCTCGGCGCACGCGGAGCTTAGAATGTCACTCCGCCGTTAATTGATACCCATCCGCGTCCCCCTGTCCGGTCAGCAGCGCGGCCCTGGTGCGCCCCGCCCGGCCCCGCCCCCCGCGTGGAGGTGCGCGCCCAGGAGGAGGAGGACCCGGCCGCCCGGTGGTCAGCAGAACCGCGCCGCTTCCTGTGTGTCGACGTCAGAAGGGGGCCGCGCGGTTCAGAAGGATCGGTTCGGCTTGGTTTGGTGCGGCGGCGGCGGCGGCGCGGCCAGCATGCCGGCCAATTACAGCGAGAGAGGCGCGGCGCGGGGCGGGAGGAGGTGAGCGGGCCGAGCCTCACCGAGCCCCGGCAACCCGTCCCGTTCTCGTGCCTGCTTACATCGCGGCCGCGTTACGCTCGGCGCAGGGCCGCATTAGCCCTCCTGACGGCAGCCCTGGCCGAGGGGCGCGATCACCGACCCCAAACAATTATCAAATCACCGCTCCAGCCGTGTGTCTCTGGAGAGCGCGGCACGCGAGCCGCGCGCTGCACCGGACGCGGGCAAGGGAGAAAAAAAAAACCTCAAATTAATTATCACGCTACTCCCTTTAGAGAAGAAAACGCGGGGTAACTCGTTGGTGGAAAGAAAGGCGCAAAAAAGGGGGAACAAAGCAGCTCCTGGCGAAAATAAACGGCGTCCAATTCAATCGCACCGCCACCGCCCCCACCTCACTGATTCGCGAGGGAAGACCTGCACAATGAGGGCCGCGGAGGGCACCGCCACCGCACCGCCCGCAGGCCTGTTGGACACCTGCTGGCCTGCCCCTGCAGGAGGCACGGGGCCCCGCAGCCTGCAGGCCGGCCTGGCGCCAGGCGTGACGCAGGCGTGTCGGTCCGGAGGAGGAGAGGGTGGGGAAGGGGCGGGTATCTTCGCGGCTCGGTGCGCCGCCGGAGTGCGGCGCGGAGCACACGTCCCTCGGCGTGCCTCCTCCTCGGCCAGCGGCGCGGCGCAGGCGAGCGACGTCTCCTCCTCGGGGCCGTGCGTCATGAGGCGCCACCGACACCCTGGTGCCGGGCTGGGCGCCGCCGCTCACGCCCAGGAAGGAGGGCAATGAGGCGAAACCAAACGGAACGCATCGTACCGGCCCGGGCCCGCGGCCTGGGCGGCGGGGCGGAGCGAGGCCGCTAAATGCCTCTCCCGGCCCACTGCTTCTTATGAGACGCGGCTCGAGCTGGATGGGGCACTTCCTGGGGCGGAGCGGGCGGAGCAAGGTCACGGGCCGCGGTCACGCCTGGGTGAGCCGATCAATCTATTATACACCGCGGCGAGCATGCAGCGCGCCCCGCCCCGGGGCCCGCGGTGGTGAGCCGCGCGGTGAGCGGCGCATAGGTCAGGCCGGCAGAGGAAGCCCGCAGCGGTCAGCACGTCGCCCATCAGCGCCACGGCGGAGAGCGCCGCGCCCGCCACAGGCGCCCCGCTCCGGTCACTTCCATCTAATGGTCCCGCTATCCGCACTGTTTATTAATTTACCGCATCAGCCAGCGTGAAGCGGCGAGCCGTGGCGCGGCGTGGCGTGGGGCCGCGGGGCGCCAGCAGCCCCCGAGGGGGTGCGGGCGGGCGAGCTGCGCGGCGGGGACGCACACGAGGCCAGGAAGTAGCGACGGCTCTGGGGCCACAATAAGCCGACAGGCAGGGCATTCTGCTACTCGGGCACAATGGCAGGAAGGCCCCACGAAACAATACGAGCGGTACAGGGTCCAGATGAGATGGCGACAGCAGCAGCTCAGAGGAAGTCGGCGCGGGATCGAAAACAAAACCCTTCGAGGAGCTTTGTGTGATGATGGCGGGTTGGGATGGCACCACCCGGCCAGCGCATCAGCCCGCCCGCGCGGACTCGCGGCTTGCACGGGCAGCCCTCCGAGTCAGGCGCTGCAGGGGGTACAGCTCCAGCTGCCCGCCTTCACTCGCAGGTGCAGCGGGCCGGACAGCCCTCCCAGCCGGGCCCTGCAGGGGGTGCAGCTGGCGCAGCTGCCCGATGCACCGCGGTGCACTTGCATTTAATTGCGCAGGCCGAGCGAGCGAAGCGCTCGGGCCGCGCGTCCGTCTCACGCCCGAAACGCGTCGCGCCGCGGTTGGCGACGACTTTCTATTCCCTCGAGTCCTACACTAGAGTCGTTCGGAAGCTGGTCTCGTCCCGGAGCGCGCCCAGACCTCGCCCGTCGCCGCGGCATGGGCGCGCCTTGCGCCCTATGTGGGGCGTCGTCGCGGGGCGGGGGTGAGTAAAGCAGTTTCATTTTACTAGAATGTTGCATGCTATGGGGGCTAGTGGCCGTGATTCGTTCCGCAACAAAACACACACACACACACACACACACACACACACACACACACAGACAACCGCACGCACACAGGCGTTCGCTCGCTCGCGGGAGGCGGGGCGGGGGCCCAACTCTCAGGGCTGCGCCGGTACGGGTTCAGTTCCAGTGGCCGGCTCCGGCACCGGCTCCGCCACTACACTGCGAAAAGCAAACATCGCAGGACGCGCCACGCCGTCTCTCTCTCTCTCTCTCTCTTGCTCCCTCTTCCTAGTGCGCTCACCTTGCTTGACGGAGACGTAGCGGCCGTTGAGGGCGGCGACGAAGCTGGCCTGGGGCAGCGAGTCCTCCAGTGAGAAGAGCTCGTCCTTGGTCACCGTGTTGGAGCGGGACTTGAGCACCGCCTTGGAGCCTGCGAGAGGGGCAAAGACAGGGGCTTAGAGTCGAGTGACGTGTCGGAGCAGGAGAGGGCGGGGGCGGGGGCACGTACCGATGGGGGAGAGGTAGCCGCCGGCGCGGTCCCGCAGCGCCAGCATGCCGGCGTGGTACTCGGCGGAGAAGAGGCAGTTGGGCGTGCACGTGTCGGCGAGCTTGCCCTCCCGCGACAGGTACTTGTTGTTGCACGTGTGCAGCGCGTACTTGCCGCCGTCGTCCGCGCGGAACTCGAGGGTGAAGAGCGTGTCCTCGCCCCAGGGGATGTTGGCGTCCACGTGGATCTCGTCCAGGTTCTCGGAGAGGTGCGCGAAACGCTTGCGCCCCACCGAACGTAGGTTCACCTGAAACGAAAACAATAAAAAGGTACGTAAGGGTCTGTTCACTTGTTCCGGCGTTCTCTAAACGTCCTGGAGAGGTGCCGGAGTCATGTTCCTGGAGAGCTCCTGGAGTGCTCGAGTGCCCTGTCGCTTGCCTGCTCGCCACCGCCCGGGGCGCCCTGTGGGAAACATCGTCTCCGACGCAACCAAAAGGAAAGTGAAAGTGTGACCCTCAGCTCAGCTCGCGCACCGGCCGCCGCCGCCACCGGGACAGATAAGAATTACTCTCCAGAGCGGGATGGGACGCGACAAAAAAATAATAATATAAAATACGTTCCATACCGATCAGCCCGGACAAACAATACTTATAATTGAGAAAAAGTAGACCGCGGAGCGAGGTGCGAGGCGAAAGGCAGACCAAACGAGCTGTGGCCGCGCCCGCCAAACGGCAACATGATAGCCCTCAATTGTTTCTCGGCAGCAGCAGCAGCAGCAGCAGCAGCAGCATAGCGCACTATGTACAGCCAGCTGGCCGAGCAACGCGTCGGTAGCACGCCAAGACTTTCCCCCGGGGCAGACTGATCGGAGCGGCCGGGCCCGAGCTGCCCAACGATGATAAATCGTTGCCGACCTGCCACCGCAGTGTATTATCCATCGGCCATCGCTGCCCGCCCGCCCACAGCACTCTCTGAACTAGCACTCTATGCCCAGCACTCTATGCCCAGCACTGCCCAGCACTCTACTGCCCAGCACTCTACTGCCCAGCACTCTACTGCCCAGCACTCTACTGCCCAGCACTCTGCCGTGCTCTTCCCATACGTCCTCGTGCAGGAGGGCGAGGCTGGGCGGCCCTTTTCAATTAGACGCCCGCCGCGGTCCGGGTCGGGCCCGGCTCAATGAAACAAATTGACTCGCCTGTAATCTCTAACGCGGTGGGTCCGTCCAGTAAACAAGCTGGGGCGACGCCCACAACGGGGCGCCTGGGAGGTCGACGCGACGCCTATGATGATTCAGGCTGCGGGACATGCGCCCCGGAGGGAGGGGGAGAAGGGTCCGGTGGCTGACTCAAGGGCCGGGCCGGGCCGGGCCGGCGGCGCGCCAGGGCAGGGCTTCACCACTGACTCACATGATGGGGGAGGCCGGGGGAATGCTGGAGGGACACACATTCATCGCTCTGGTCTTGGTCGTCGAGGCTGCGTCACACTGCGTCACCCGCCCGCCCCACCCACGCCCTGCCCGAGGGCCGCCAGTGGCGGCGCGGCAGCCAAAGGAATCGCGTCCGCCCGCCCCTCACACACACACACACGCACTCCATCACACCACCAAAACCGGACGATAAAAGATCGGCGTCCAGGGCGCGGACCGACTTGTGGGAGCGGGTGGCGGCGTGGGAGTGGCACGTCATCGCAACCCTAATTAACGACGCGATGGGCCCGCGAGCCGGCCCGGCCGACACACCGACCGGCACCGCCAAAAACACTGGACCGGCGCGGCGGGGCGGGGCCGGCGGGGCGGGCAGTCGGCAACCCTAGCACCGCTCCGCGCCGCGGGCGGAAGAGCCGGAGCCGGGCGCACGGCGAGAGGGGAGAGGGGAGAGGAGAGAGAGAGGGAGAGGGGCGGGAGGTGCGACGTGGTGGGGGCGGACTGGAAGTGCGCGGCCGCGCGGCCGTGTAGCAGGTCGCGCTCGCCGGCCGGCTCCGGCCTCCGGCTCCGGGGCCCCCCGCCCGCCGCCCCCGCACCGCTGCACACAGGGGGAAAATAGGCTGCTTCGATTAAAGAAGCTTCACCGAAAGCAAAGTTCTTGAAACTTTTTGAAGCCTATTTATTATTCCATGGCCTCTCAGGACCACCGGAGTCCACCTCTTTTCCCACCGCGACGTTGTAAGAAGACACTCCATTTCTCCAGCCTGAGGTGAACGACACACAGCGCTCACCAGACACGTTGTGTCCCGGAGTCTTGTTCTCAACGCACCACTCCTCAGTCCGTCCATTCCCCTTCGCGGCACGCGACTAGGCTGATCGACGGGGCTGTTCCGCGAGGGGGGGG
>NW_026267974.1:42592-46656 GCF_000697945.3 Frankliniella occidentalis
CCGCCCCAACCCCTCGTTAAGAGTTAAGTAAATACCCCGCAGAGCCGAGCGGTATCGGCCGGCCCCGCGCTTTAGGCTTCAAGAATTGACGACGACGCCCAGAAACACGGGGTGGCAGCGACGCTGATGTCCGACAAGTATGAAATAATACTCCTCTTGCTCCGAGCAGCCCCTGCAGCCGCCAGTGCTGTCCGTAACGGGCCGCGTGCTCTGTAGTCTCATCTAATCCCATTCAGGGCAACGCAGAGCCGCGCCCCGCCGCGCCCCGCGCCCCACTGCACTCCTCGCGGGACACCGAAATGAGGTGGAACCGAGCAGCGCCATATTTCATCAAGTTAAATGTTCCCCGACGATATTTTTCATTTCGTGACGTTGATGGCACGCCCTGGGAGGCGGCGCTCTTGCCCGGTGCGCCGGCGGTGACTCAGCGCACCGCGCGCCCGCCCTACCCCAACGGGGGCCCCGGGGCCCCAGCAGGGCCTGGGCCCCAGCCCGCCAGGCAGAAGGGGGCACACCACACAACAGGGCTGGTGCGCCGAGCAAGAGCCGCCTGGTATTTCAGTCGCGACAGTGACACCCTGAATGTCAGGCACTTCCCAAGCGGCCCCGGCCGGCGCGCAAAGGGCATGGAAACGGCGTGGCTGCGCGCTGCGCCTGGCCGGGCAGGGCTGCGGGGCAGGGCCGGTGCAGTCGGGCGGGGCCGTGGTGGCGTCGAGGGGCTGAGCGGCCCAATCCAATCCGGAGCCCCGGCGCGCAATTCACACCAATAACGGGCGCTGCTCTGCCCTCCTCGCTCTGGCAAACGGGTTCCGTCGTGCGCGATGCCCTATGCTGCTGCAGCTGCTGCTGCTGCTGCTGCTGCTGCTGCTGCTGCTGCGGGCTGCGTCCCGCCGATCAGGTTTAGCTCTCGGACGCCGGCCAGCAGCATCCATAGCTGCCGCGGCTGTGCCCAGCTGGCCACGGCAGCCAAAGCGGCCTCATCCCAGATGAAGCTATATCGCGCTCCTCTCGCGTCCAATTCCACCTCCGGCCGGACCCGCTAGATTGCCCGGCAGCCACATTAGGAGGAATCCGACCCCGGCCGGGCCGGCTCCAATCGCAGGGAAGGACCGGGCCCAAAAAGAGCGGGTTATAAAAAGAAGAATAATCAAGAGGGACCAGAAAGAAATGGTCTTGAAATATTGAGAAGTTGACAAATGGTTGTTTTGGGGGAACGTGCCGGATCTATCAGAGAATACAACACCATACACTTTAGAGGTACAGGGGCCATGGCGCCTTACCCTCGAGAGGGCAACACTGAGTCGTAGTCTCTGAAACTGAGGGGTCGTCCAGTAAGTACGTCCCTTTTCCCTCGGATTCATCCGGCAAAGTGCGGGAGTTCGGCAGTTCGGCGCCTGCGAGACTCAAGGCAGGCCATCCCGCAATACACGCACGCACTGCAGGCGAGGTGTTGCCTACCCACCAGGCGGTAAGAGAGCTGAACTTGGCAGTTTGTCAGACGGCGAATGACGAACGTACTTTGGGGACGGCCCCTGATACATCCGGTACGTAACGCCACGCCGAAAACTTTTGTTTTCTATGTACCTTATCTGGGGGACATTACCTGCGGGCGGGCGGCCAGGTGCACGAGCCAGAACTCGTTCTCGCCGGGGGCCTTGGCGGTGCAGGTCAGCTTGTCGGCGGAGGCGCCCAGGAAGTAGCCCCGCACGACGTTGCGCAGCGCCCAGCGGCCAGAGCTGTCGTCGGCGACGCTGATCTGGAAGCGGGAGCCCGCGTCCTTCTCGTCCGACTCGCACGTCACGTTGCCGAACGAGTCGACGGCCAGGTACTTGTCGAGGTGCGAGCGCAGGTAGATGACAGAGTCGCCGCCGGCAGCCGGCTCCAACGTCCACACCTGCCAAAAGTCAGCCACATTACAATCACAAAACTTTACACTCTCGCGAGCTACCGCCGCGGGACAGTCCCGCCCTGGACACCGACCTGCTTCTTCTTGAGGGAGGCGCCGTTGGCGTTGATCTTGAAGCCGAAGGTCTCGGCGGTGAGGTAGCGGAACTTGCTGTTGATGAGGCCGATGGTCCAGCAGCCCTTCTGGTTCGCGAGCTCGCCGTGCCCGTTGAGCTCGTTGTTATGCCCGTTCATGCCGTTGACGCCGTTCATCTTGGAGCTGCAACAGCATCAAAACGACAGGGATTCAGAGCCCAGCTCCAGATTTATTTTACATGCGGGAGCGGTCCCCACCGCGATGCCGTATCGAAACCAGTACTTTTATGGAGGAACTTTGATTGCAAACTCTAGCGGAAGATACGACGGATACGCTATATTTCCTTCAGCAGCGGAGTTTTATAAAAAGTTTAATGACATGCCGAGACAAACTTCCCGCACGGCCGAACAAACGACCTTCGTCAAGGCTTTCCGTCCAATAATAAAATCAAAGTATCACGTCGCTGATTGGACCAGGAGACCGCAGGTCCGCGAGCGCGCGCCTTGCGACCTACCGCAGGCAGGGGGGCAAGAGGAGTGGGGTAGAGGTGAAGGGGGCAAAAAGGGGGGCAGAGGAGGGGTCAACATGCTATCAAGCAGATTGTCACCGGATTGGGTCGTGGCGTGGCGGGGCGTGGCGGGAAAGGGCGTGGCCGGCCCCGGAGAAATATCAAGAGATAAGCCCTATGGGATGGGAGGACAGCTGGCGAAAGTAGCGATGACTTGTGCCGGCACTTAAAATACCTGGTCTGCCTGCCCGAGTCGCTCCGGGGCAGGCGGAACCGGGACCTGCCTGCTGCGAGATAAGGCCGACCATGACCGCGGTCAACATGCGCGGCCCGGGCCGGCCGCAGCAGCGGCGCCCTGGGGGCCCTGCAGGCCCTGGAGCAGGCCGTGAGTTACGTGGCGCCGCAGGGCAGGCAGGGCTCCAGTAAGATGAGGTCCCATTGCGCGCGCCGCCCTGTGCAACGCTTCCAGGAGTGGATTCCAGGAAGGGAAGGGGAGAGAGGAGGGGGGGGGGGGGGGGAGGGGGGGGGGGGGGGGGGGGAGGAGGAGGCGAGAATGCTAATCGCTGCTCCCCCCCTGCGGAGCGCAGCCCGGTGCAGCCCGGCGCAGCCCCACCCGAGGGCCCCGCACAGACCAAGCAGAGCCTCGCGCAGGAGGGCCAAATGCCGCGTCCCGCCCCGCGCCCCGCCGCCGCTCCGGCCGGGGCCACGATGTAGTCATCGCATGCATGGAACAATGGGCCGGCGCCGCCAGACCCCACTTTGCCTTCTCTTCCGCGAGCAGCACACACCAAACTGTTTCGTCGGCGCTGCTGCTGCTGGAGAAAACTCGCCGAAATAGCCGCAGCAGAGCAGCAGCGCGCCAGGAAAAGCTGCAGTACATATTGGCCGGCTTGAATGCCTGCTCGCCTGGAGCACGACGGCCAGGGTGGGCGCGCCCATGCAGCTGTACCTCGGGCGCCACGGGCGTTTGCAGCTGCGCCACCCTCCCCGTGGGGGGCGTCGTGGACCCCGCCGCGCTCGGCGCCAAGCCCGCGGCCCTCCTGCCCGCGAGGTAAGTGCAAGGAGATAAGTCCCGCCTGCCTGGACCGAGATTATACTGCCGAGGTTTTACTACACACGGCCCCCTCCCCCAAAGATAGCATCACGGAGCGGCGCGAAGGGCGCAAGCGTGTGTGGAAGACGGCCAGCGTGAGCAACACCCGCGCGCGACCGTCTGAAATGTGCGTAGACGATATACACGATCCTTGTACAGAGTGTCCCGTAGTGCGGGGCCCATCGGACACCCTGGCACATACACTCGCCGACCAAGGCGTGGACGTGTCAGTAATTGGAGGAGAAAAGAACAGATAAAAGTAAAGGATTGGCGGGGACTCCAGGCACTCCCAGACACTGGCGCCTGGCCTTATCCATACCGGCGCTGCAGAAAAAACGGAAAAGATACAAAAACGGACCAAACGTGCTCTGGAGAATGAAGCACGACTGCACGGAGAAAAATAGTTAGCTGTACAGCTAATTCTTAGCTGCTGCAGCTAATATTAGTGGGTGATATAGTGCATGCTAAAACGTTAGCTACAC
>NW_026267974.1:46777-58911 GCF_000697945.3 Frankliniella occidentalis
AGTGTTAATGTTTTACAACCTCTTCGCAGAGATTAGCACAAGAGCTAACCAAATTAGCCAAATTGTTAATATTTAGCCAATTTAATTGCTGTATGGAGCTAACTTTTATTAGCAGTTAAGCTAATATTTAGGTGCGTAGCTAATACACTTAGCTCGATAGCTAAAAGGTGCCAGCTACCAACAATTAGGTAAAATAGCTAACTCATTTTTCTGCGTGTGGCAGACGGGACGAGTTTTTAATTGCAACCAACACACGGGCTCCGCTCCGCTCGTCGCGGCCTTAAACACTTTATTTGAGCTGAACCAGTTATCGCCGTCAGCCATGGGCCAGCGACGCCAGATTGGGGGAATATAAATAAAGAGAAAGGAGAGGCGAGAATCGAGATCAGGAAAACGTCGAACAGGACGCCAAAACACGACAAGGAGACAGGAGGGCAGCGCGCGGCTGATGGATCGCACCGGCCGGCGCGCGGCTCCAACGGAACCTGCTGCCCGCCACGCCACGCCCCGCCAAGCCCCGACGACGGTCCAAATCACGTACTATTTCTCCCCTCTGTACTACAACGACGTTTTCCCACAGTAAAAAAAAAACGACCACCCTTCTCTTTACCCGGAGCAGACACAAGAGAGCGGAAAAAGGAGAGAAACGCCCTGCATAAAGAAACAAACTCCTCCTCTAAAAGGCAGCAGGGTGCAAGAGAACGTAAACAAACACACTCGGCTCGGTGAAACAAAAGGGAGCCCCCGGAGGGGTGGCGGGCGGGCGAGGCGGCCGCAGCCCCTGCGCGTTAGGCAACTTGAATGAATATTGATCACAACCGGCGGTGGGGGCGGCCGGCGCGGCGGGGCCGTGGGCGGAAGCGAGAGTGAGCGGCGGGGACAGGGGGGGAGGGGGGCTGGTCTCCGGCCATTCACTTTCGCCCGGGCCGGCCGGGGTGGGTGCACTCGGCGCAGCGGGGGGTGGCTGTTGAAAGTGAGTTTGGGCTGGGCTGGGCGCGGCGGGGACAGGCGCACCCGGTGCCGGCGGGGAGGCGAATGCACTGCGGAAGCAGGAGGAGGTGGAGGTCTTGTCGTCGCTCCTGAGGCGAAAAATTGAGTTGACTGCCGCCGCCGTAAGGGAGAAAAGAGCATGCCAGCTGGTGGGGTGGGGGGTCATGGCCCAGCCAGTCAGTCGCGGAAGCCCCGGCCATAGCAAAAGCGCACCCCAAGCGGAAAGATGATCACACCGCAATGTTTGGATTCGCTGTTGTGAAACGGGCCAACGGGCGGTGGCGGAGGTGCGGCGCCCGCGGCCCGCGGCCCGGCTCGGTCCACATCTAGTTGGTGTAACAACAACAAGCGTCTCGTTGCCCTCCGGCCCGGGACGTTGCGTTGCGTCACAAAACCCTTCTCAGATGATATCAAAGGAGCCTCCTCGCCGCAAAAAAGAGAAAGCCCCTAAAAAAAACGAAGGGAAGGGCATCGCCCGTGTTACTACGGCAACTACCATACAAAGGTCGCACAGCAGCAGCCAGCTGAGCGGCCTTCCTGCATCCTCGCGGGCCTGCCGCCCCAACCGCAGCGCCTAGCGCGGGGCCAACAAGGCAGCAGTTTGAACACCTCTGTTACGTTACGAGCGGTTATGTGCGGCCGACACCAAGCCAACATTGCGCACCCCGTTAGCGGTCGCAGTTATGGTGTGGCCGAGTGGTGTTGCTGTTTTTTGTCGTCTTGGCTTTACGCCCGGCCCGCATGTATTTATTTGGTTAAGTTTGATCACTACATCGTGCAGATCCCGCGTGTTCTGTAACGGGCATGTGCCTCCCAGTGCTTACGCGCAGCCCCCGCACTCACCCTCCCTCTTGCCGAGCTCAGCATGTGTTCCACTCGTCGAATTATCCGCTCGTACGGGTGGGGCGGGACGCGGCGCGGCGGGGGAGATGAGCGAAAAACGAGCGAATCAAGACTAGAATGAGTCCCTCCCCCCCTTCCCCTTTCACCCTCGGGCCGAGCAGCGAAACCTCTCGGAAACCTCCGCCAAATTAACGAGCAATGTAGTGCAGGGCAGGGCCGGCAGGGCCCCGGCAGGGCACGCTTGGGCGTTAATTCCATCACGGACCGACGGGCAGCAGGGCGCTGCGAGGCGCTGCTGCGGGGGAGGGGAGCACGGCAGAGTCACCACACCACCGGGGGCGAGCCGGGGGCGGCTTAAGACGAATGGGGCGCGGCCAGGACACTCAGCACTCCATCCAAGCAAGCCTCCCTCGCCCGCCGCAGCGACAGCGGGGAGCAGGAGCAGCGATGGGCAGGGATTGTGCCAAAGGAAGAGCGATGAGCAAGACTTCCAGGGTATAGTGGGAATATGAAATTGACAAACGGTGGCCCGAAAGTTTAATTTTTTCCTAGAGTTCCGTGCATATTATCCCCTCATGCGAGTAAACAAAACACTGACCCCGGACCGCTGTAATTGTGTTGTGGTGACCGCTCAGTGCACCTGACGGGGCACGGCGGGTGGCGAAGGGACTGACTGCACAGCCGCACGGCACAGCCCGCGGGGCGGGGGTGCGCGGCAACACTCTTCCCTCCCGGGCTGCTCCTCCACGTCACCGAGCGCATGACATGACACATGACATGCAGTACACGTGTTATTGAAAGTCGATTCACACCGATGGGCACAAAAAAATAAATAAAATGAAAACTGTGGAGATTTGCGGCGGATTTGGAGAGTAAGGGATGGAGAGAGAGAAATGGAGAACACGGCATCGACTACACATTGGCGTGTCTCATCACCATGACGCCCATAATGAGAATCACTTTATCACGAGCGGACGGACAAGCATTAATGCGACGGCCTTCGCTCACGTGATGCGCGCTGTTATTAAAAGTCGCATAGGCAGGGCAGCGCGCGCCTGTGTGTGTGTGTGTGTGTGTGCGCGCGCGCGCGCGGGCGCGTGTGTGGCGAGTGTGTGGGCGTGCCGTAGAGCCGGTTAGGCGGGGTCAGTTCCGTGCACATCACATGATGGGTACCCGCGCGACCGCGACCGAGGGCAACAGAACCCTCAGCAGCAGCGGGGGGAAACAAGGGAGCTCCCGGGACAGAATCAAGCCAAGGCCCATCAAGGGTATCCCATTTCTCATCGTCCTGCTCCTTCTTCAGACCGAGCCCGCGGCGTCGCGGGGAGTGGCGGGCCGAGGGGGGCGACCACCCGCCCCGCGACACCGCGCGGCTTGCGGTGTCACGTGGCACGGGCGTGACACCGCGTGACACAGACCCGCTAGTCACGCTGCCGTCACACCCCGCTGCGCTCGCCGCGGGCAGCTCGTGACGGGGCGTGGCGCCGCGGCGGCGCGGCCTGGTGCGGCGGCAGGAGCTGGAGGAGCCTGGAGGAGCCTGGAGGAGCCTCTCTGTCCTCCAGAGCAGCTGCAGTGCGCAGGCAACACACCTTGCCCGGCCCGACCGCCACCCCACCGCCACACACAGCAAAGCCAAGCGCCGGCCGGGCCGGGCCGGAGCGGGGGAGGCTGCGGGTCCAGGCGTCGCCATGGAGACCGGCTCCAGCTCCAGCCGGCTACGGCCCAATCGATACGCCCGGCCGTGCGCAGCGTGCGCGCCCACGGCACGCCGCCCTACAACACTACGCACTGCGACATACTCTGTCTCCTCCTCCTCACCCGGCGCCGATCAAAACAAACGTTCGGACGTTTTATAAAATAATTTATATGATTGCACTTCCTTATAGGAGCAGTAGCAGCACCAGGAGGTCCGCACTGTGAGGAGCGGCGAGGGGAGCGATAAAAACAACGACCGGCATATTGCTTACAGCCAGCGATACGGAATGGATCGTCAATTAGAAAATTAAATGGCAAATGCCGGGCAGCCCCTCCTGGTGCACATCCCAGCCGGGCACCGCCGGGCGCAGCTGCGCACCTGGCCAGTCAGCTGGCGGCTCCGCGCCGCGCCGCGGGTACCGCAGGTGCCATCGTATCCGTCGTGGACATAATGACGACGTCAGGAGGACGGCGGCGGCGCACAGGCCGAGATACGCACGCTGCCAATTGGCACGCCGCGCCGGCCCCTCCTCATCTGACTCTGATATCGTAAATCGCGGGCTCGTCCAGACCGGGTCCGGTCGCGGCCCTCCGGTGAGATGCGATCAGCGGCACCGCGGGGACGCGGGTGCCTCCGGCCCCCAGGAGCAAGAGACTCCCAGGAACCCGTTCTGCGCGGCTGCGGCTGGACGCCAGCCAGGACGGCATGCTCTACCGAGACGGGCCGAGCGAGCGGTGCGCGTCAACTGCAAGGGCCGCGCGCGAGGCTAGGCACCCTCACCCTGCTGGACTTGCGGCCCGCGGGAGAAGGCCCCGGAGGACATCCGGGACCATGGCCACGCCGGCGTCCCTCTGGACCGCGCGCGCCACCACGCGCAGTAACGGTGGTAGAAAGAGAGCAGACGACACGGTGAGTGTGTGTGTGTGGTCCGTGCGGTACGTGAGCCGAGCGCACGCACGTCCAGGACGCACGCACGCACGGTACGGTGCGCATCCTCCTTGGGCGCGCGGCGGCGGCAGAAGCAGCAGCAACAGCAACAGCAGCACTGCGAATGCAAAAGAAATGCACGGCCTGCCTGCACACAGAGAGAGCCGCCCGTTGCCCCTCCCCTCCCCGCCGGCGAGGCATGCACTTTCCACACGCTCCACCGCACCAACCTGTATCAATGGCCGGGGCCCGGAGCGCCGAGCCGGCCGGTGCCAATGCCCATGTGATGATGGTTAGGTTCGCAGAATGGCTGGGCTCGGCTCGGCTCGGCGACCCATAAGTTTCGCGAACAGCAATCGTGCTCGACCGCCACTCAAAACAACGTCGATGGAGAAGAGGCAACAAACAGCAGGGTCGTTCGTCATATGGGGAAAAAATACAACAATAAAGAACGAAGCGATAGAGGAGGAAGTATGATGTCGTGAGCGCGCGAAACGGGAGGAGGGGAAAAGAAATGGCCCAAGATGAAGGGGGCCCGATGTTTTTTGCGATTCGACAGCGGCGGCAGCAGGTCAGACAGACAGCGGCAAACTTGCTCAAATTAGCCTCCGTGCCTGTGCCTGCTGGAGCTGGACGTCTGCTCCGCACGCCACGCGGCTGAACTGCCTGCCGACACTGGTCCGCTAGGGATGGGCGATCTCGATCCGATCTCAGCTAGATCGATCTTTTCCTTTCGATTTTCCGATATTTTAAATCGATTCAATGGCTGTCCGATATTTTGGGTATCGATTCACGACGATCCGATTTTATATCCGATTCAAAGTATGTAAGAAAATGGCTTAAAAAGTGCCGAAATCTGACTTGCGCGTGTTTGTGGATTGGTGATCCCGATCCGATCTTGGCTTGATCGATATTTTCCTTTCGATATCCCGATTTTTTAAATCGATTCAATTCGGTCCGATATATCGTTGAATCGATACCCTTCATGTCAAAAGATCGATTCGCAGAGATCGATTCATTGCTTTTCGATTCCCATCCCTATGGTCCGCGCCGCGCCGCGCCACGCTCGGATGGCGCCCAGAGTGTGATCGTGGCCATTCCGCGCATTCCAGCTCCTCGCCAATCGCTCTCCTCGACGGCTGGAGGCAGCCAGCTGGGCTGGAGGCGATGACCGTCATCAACGTGGACGGCGCGCCGCGTCGAAGGGGACGGCGACGAGGACGAGGACGACGACGAAGGCGGGACGTACGTGGCGCAGCGGGACACGGGCATCACTTCCACGAGCGACAGCCAAGTGATATTAGCGCGCGTTTACAGCGATGGGCCCAGACTGGCCCAGACAGACTTATGGGACGAGTGCAGCGCGCTGCGTGCCCGTCCACTTTGCCAGCAATCACTCCGCGCCGTCCATTCTAGTTACAGTACGCGGGGTACACAGTCACTGGAACCTAAGCCCTGCACAGTCAATGTCGAAGCGCAAATCCCCCCCGAGGATTATGCAGGAAAGTTACATGTCGGTTGATTTTATCTGAATAGGAAAAAAGCTGACATGTCACCACATCGATTTCACTCGAGACTTGGCGCTGGGTGCCCAGCGACAGGGCGCCACCCTTCACTCGAGATATCATCCTGATAAACGTCGCTAATCACGAGTGACGACCACGTCGCGTTCCGCCGAATCCCGGCAGCAGTCGAGTCAGACTGGCAAATAACATGTGTCGGCTCGGCGTCCTGTTGGGCCCGGCCGGCCGGAGCCATCGCCACCGCCCGCCTCCTCCAGCGGGGCGCGGCGGGGCGCCCTGGAGAAAGCACAGCCCGGCCCTGGCGCGGGATCAGCTCAAGGACGCTCCATCCAGCCGTGAAGCGCGTGAAGCGCACCCAGAGCCGCCCGGGCCCGCCCGACAGGATCGCCCGACACGACAGGACGGGATCCCTACCGGATCCCTACCGGATCCCTACCGGACCCCGCGGCGGACACTTCTCCAGCGCGACGCACACGCGCGGCCGCTGGAGAAGAAGGACGGCTCCCAAAGTCATCAGCTCTCCCCCGTCCAGCCGCGCGGGGCACGGCGACGGCTATAAAAAAAAAACCGTCGACTTTCATCATAACGTAACGTTAAGGGACTGGGGGAGGTGGGGCGGTTAGAGCAGGCAGATAGCGCCCAAAGCCCCGGCGCAAACAGTCCTGTGCAGCCAAATCCATCTGCTCCGCAGCCGCTCTGCAGTGTACTTATTGTGAAAATCCGCGACACGATCAATAACCGGCCGGCCGACGATCAAAGTCTGTTATCCGCGATGATAAAAGAGAGCAGTGGAATCCATTCGGCATATCAGGAGTGAAAGCCTCACTGGAAACCTAAGTGTGTGAATGTCACGCATTTCCAGGTGTGTGCATTCCAATGCGCACGCTTGTGCAAGTCAAGGTGTGAATTTTCCTCGGCATTTCATACACTTTTGTACCTACGAATGGAAATGCCGAGTCTGAGGGAAATTCAAACGCCCACCTACAAAGTGTGCGACGTTCATACACTTGGGTTATTTCCCGTGTGTTTGTACCAGGGTGTGGTGTGTTGATGCATATCCTCCGTGCTGGGAGAGTGCCACGCACGCAACCTAGAGGAGTGCGCAACTATAGGTTCGATCGTGTACACTAACCACCAAAACAACTGGTAAGACCAAGGGAGCCCTGCGGGAATAAGACTCATGAGGAAGCCCGGGAATGAAATGAAGCTTCGTGTGTACACAGGCAGACCAAAGTTGGGGGCCCATCTGCCAACCTTCACCTGCAGGACGGGACCACCGTAACGCGGTGCATGGCGGCGCGGCCAACGCGGTTAGCGCCGGACCCACGTGACCGCGGCCCATCGGCGCGACCTTGCCCGCCGGTCCGGCCGGCAGCGGCAGTGGTGGTGGTGGTGCGGCAAGCAGCCCTCCTCGGGGGCGCCGCGGAGCTGGAGGAGCCGCCGTCGAGGAGCGCGCCCTCTCTGTGCGCCCGTCTCGTGCCGCTGCTCCCCTCGAGGGCGGCGGTGAGAGGGCTCTGGAGTGCAGCAGGAGCGCCGCCACCACTCCCCGCCACGCCACGCCGGGTGGGTTGTCGCCGCGAATAAAAGCGCCATCATTAGGGGCATTACGGCCTTCATCGCCGCCGTCGGCTCAACGGGACCCTCTCCTCTCCTGGAGGGCACGGGCGGCGGCGCGCACCTCCTCCAGGTCCGCGATATCACTCGCTGCGCGCCGCCGCTTGCTCGGCCCGCCCACGGGGAGAAACGCACACAAACACGACACACGCATCGGTCACAGCTGACCGCGCCACTCTTTGCTTTACACTTTCAACAGCTTTCATCGCGTGGCTTATGGTCCATCACACGAGTCGTGTTCAACGAGACGTACGGAAGCGGAGTTCGCTGCTGTATACTGCTTTGCTCTTCGCGCAATAAAAAATGATAAAAGGGAAGGGGTCCTCCTCCTGACGTAACCTTCTATGTGTCACGCGTCAAAAAAATTATAGAAAAACGTATTTAAAAGGGCTATATGTTTTCTCCACGACTAGTCAAAAGCACGTACTACACGTACGATACAGCAACATACAGCAGCGACACCAAAACGAAACCCCTCGCACCACGACCCAGGGGGAGACCAGGGGGTATATAGGGGTGCGTACGTCTGTGTGTGTGTGTGTGTGTGTGTGTGTATTGACGCCTTTTATAAATAGCCTGTGTGCGCGTCGGGGAGGAAGGGGAGCAGGCAGGAGGGCGGCGACGACGAGGGTGAGTCTGCGGTGCGGGACACACCGTTTGCCGCTCTGCTGGGCTGGTCGGCTCGTCGGCTCTCACAAATCGATCTCCGAAGCGTTGGCGTGCCGGTGCCGGTCCTCAAAGCAGAGACCGAGACCCCTCGAAGAGCGAGCGAATAAGACAAGCACGACGCCCGCACAAAGTCGACGGGAAGCCCCGAGCCATCAAGGATGAGGTAGTCTCTCTCTCTCTCTCTCTCTCTCTCTCACTCTCTCTCCCTGCCCTTGCGATCAAAACTGCCATACTGGAATAACGAGCATGGCGCATGGGGCGGGAGGAATCATGCCAAGGAAAAAGACAGAGAGGAAGAGAGCCATGAGGGAGATGGATGACAAGGAGGAATTTAGCATATACAGCTCCCATTCATTCATGGCATTCGAAAGCAAGCAGAGTGGAGCAGGCGGTATGTATGAAGCCCTAGGCCAGCAGGGGCCGCGGCGTGCGCCCGCCCCGCACTTTGGCCTCACAAAGACCCTCCTCCTCCTCCTCTCTCCAGTCCGAGGTCCGGTTCGGTCCGCGCGGCCGGCACGCGCCCGCCTCCCTGTGGGAACTTCTGTCGCGGTACAAAACGCGTACAACACGGACTACTACGCCACTGTGAGAAATCCTAGTAAGAGTTACAGGGAAAATTTCAGTTGTGTGAGATGTAAAATTACAAGCACATGGATTTCATAGCCACGCAAGAATGGGCTGAAAGGGAACCTTTTCAGGCGTAAATCTCCGATTTCGTTGGAACTCGGAAAATTTAAAAGTTATTATAAATAGAAGTCGGATGGCACTTAACATTTCTTCTAAACTTCACATTTACTAAGGGTTTACTTAAGTCTCGTCCCAAATATCCCTCTACTGGCTTAGCTTAGCGGTTCAAAAAAGAGAAAAACGGACAAAATTTTGGGCCAAAGGAAACTACTTTGACGAGTTACCCCTAAGAACACTGTTTGACATTGTTCAAAAAACATTTTGTAAATGTAAATTGTAAACACAAAATGTTAAATTTACAAAAACAGTTTTCACAGTGGTACACTGACGGTGCAGGCCGCTCAGTGCCGCCGCCGGTATGGCGGACTGTACTGCTCGGCCCGCGCCGCGCTAACTCAGACAAACTGCAGTGCCAATGAGCGTCTGAAAGGCGAAAGGCGCAGGGCGTCGACTCCCCATCACAGCGATTAGCGAAGGCCCCGTTTCGCCAATGCGGCCCGCAATATCGCTCATTTGCACACAACACTTTGTATTCGTTTTATTATTTCGCTTTTATATCGCCCTCTGTGTGTGTGTGTGTGTGCGGGCAATGCTGCACGCTCCCGCCGCCGCTGCTGCTGGGGCGGGACTGTACTTACTTTATTAGGTTAGGTTGCTCCGCGCGGGTTTTACACACACACACACAATGCAAGGGGAGAGGGGGGGGGCAACCCCCACGGGAGCACCGCTAATACCCGCAGCAGCGCATCCCCAGTGGCGCGCGCGGAGCGAGGAGGAAGAGGAAAAAAGGAGGGGGGGGGGGGTACCGAGCATATTTGCTTTGGGAGTTAAATGCCGACCGGAGTCCCTCATCTCTTCCAGTCCCTTTCATCTGTCCACACGGCCACGCGAGCAAAGAGAACGCGCGAGGGAAGATAGTATTAGTGTCGGTGGAAACTCACCCCCCTCCCCCCTGTCGATTTCTTCCTCTTCTGATTTCCGAGCCTTGAGTAGTGACTCGTGACCGAGCTCGTGACTCATATGATACACCGTCACTGCTCGCCCCGTGATATCGGGTCGGGCGGGTCTGACGGACAGGGTGCGGGCCGGGAAGGGCCGCGATGACGCCCAATAAAGTCGATAACAGCAAGAGGGATAACAGCGGAGGGGTTGAAGGAGATAATAAGGGGAGCTGTCGGAGAAGGGAGGAGAGGGGGGGGGGTCTGCTGTGATATGAGATAAGACGGGACGTGCCTGCGAATGGCATATCGCAGTTACAACAAGGACTTCCTCCAGGAGAGGACACCCTCTCCGGCAGGCGACGTCCCTCTGGCCCTTTTCAAACTCAGCAGGCGACCAATTCAAAAGTAGCCCCCCACCCCCGTCTCCACACTCGGCTGTCTCGTCCCCGCGGGGAAAGACCATGGCTGACGGCGGCATTGGCTGGCCCGACGTGCGAACACGCGCAAAGTGTATGCACTACAAGGAAAGGGCGTGCGTCTGCATCGCGTCCGCTCGCATCGGGGGCGAGGGAAAAGAAGATGAGAAAACAAGCCGAGTACATTATTGTTTCACTCCTTATCGCTGGCCCGCTCTACTCCCGACGCACTTACGAGCTCGCTCATGTGCCCCACTGTCCCACTCCATACGCATAAATCATGATAATAATATTTAAAAAAAATATTGTTGCACAGTCGGGAATTAAAAACTCAGTGATAAAGGTCAGAAGACAGAGGACATGAACGGGTGAGGTGCAGGATCTCTGCACTTGATTAAGTAGTGCTACTATTCCATGCAGGCCTCCGCTCTGCTCTAAAAAGGTGTGTACTCTAAATATGGATCGATAGGCAAGGTCTTGATGAGTGTCACCCTTGGACTTTCTTCAATAGCGTAGGTCGCGATTCATTATTAAAATTAAGCTTTTTGACACTTCGCTCGTAGAGTGTTGTGTTGACGTTCTGGTTCTAGGGCAGGGCATCTCTATTTTATTTTTTGATGCGCCAAATTAGTGTTGAGAGACATGGCGGAATGACGTGCGTGGGATCAACAACCCGCTCCGCCCCCGCCTGGCCCGGCCACGCCATGGGCGCCGAGAATCCCGGTATGTCCCCCCCCCCACTCCCCGCTTACGGTCGCAAGTAGAGCATTTCACGCAAGAAGTACAGCGTCGTGCGATGGGCTGAAGGCATTTGGAGTTTCGCTGCCAAGGCGTCAGCGAAGAGCACAAAATAATATGAAACCGCACCTATGCTAAAAATTTATGTCTTTTTATGAAGGACATCTTTGCCGTGAAGGATTTGTTCATTTATGACTAATGAATGTTACAGAACAACGAACGTGTCACCGTCTGACGGTTGTATTGTAGTTTGGGTTAAAAGCAATGCTGTTTCAAAGTAAAATGATTTTGTTGCGAAGCAAAACCAGACTGCGATTACATATACAGTCGCATCAGAACGATAATGTTTACACAAATCTCAACAAAGAGACGCATATCAAATCTAGGCAAACGCTCATTTGAATGAATGAATGAATGAATGAATGAATGAATGAATGAATGAATGAATGAATGAAGCGTCTGTTGCACAACCCTCCGACCCTTCTCTCCCTTCCGCGACACGGCCACAGGTGACATTGTTTCTTTATTGTCCTCCGCGACCGGAGCGCGCGCGCGTGCCAGGCTAGGCCAGTGTGGGGAACTCGACCCCCCGCAGGAGAGAAAGAGAAGTCAACCCTTGCGCTCGGGCCGAGGCTCGGGCTCGCCTTACTCAAGAAGGTAGCGGCCAGGAGGCCAGGCCTGAGCGCGCGTGTCCCGTGCGTGCGTGCGTGGAGGGCACCACACGCACGCACCCATCCCAACGGGACGCACACAAGCACGCAACCCAGCGCCTTAATTACGGAGGATATGACGAAAATAAAATCTGTCATCTGTGCACCGCGGGCGGGCGGGGCGGGACTTGAACCCCTGACTTGGCATTACCTACCTCCTCAACAGTTTTCTTCTCATTACTATAATTCTCCTAGAAGCGCGCCCTTGGACTCATTTACTTATTCCTTTCCTACCTTTTATATTTCTTTTCTTCCAGCTTTCGCACGCACAAACAAAAAACAAACAGAAGGGCGTCAAAACACGACGGTAAGCCCTCGATCTTGACGCGAACGTCGCAGACGCGTATAAAATGCGCCATTCATTCAGGGCACGTCTCGCC
>NW_026267975.1:0-368 GCF_000697945.3 Frankliniella occidentalis
AGGTAGGCCACCCCACAGCACAGGCGTGCACTGAAGGCAATATATTGCCTACCTACCAGGCGCTCCGAGAGCTTGCACAGGCTACACTTCTTGGTAGGTTCGTAAAAAGCGGGTGACGGACGTGCTTTCTGAACGATCCCAAAGTTTACGGACTATTTAAGTCATGAGGGGCCTCATGCGGGTGGACTCATGTATACTTGCAATACGATTTTATTCAAAGGCACATATCGACCTGTTATTGTTGCTGTTACTTTTACCCAAGGCCTATGTAAGTAGACACGGAGGCTGTCTTACAATTTTTTTCCCGACTCGTCAAACATTTTTTTTTCTTGTGTTGTGTTTGCTTTATTAGTTGGCAAGCCTGCTGC
>NW_026267975.1:6535-6926 GCF_000697945.3 Frankliniella occidentalis
TCACCACCGCGACGGACTATCGCGCCGACCAGCAGGCCTGGTCCGCTGGGCCCGCCGTGTCGGTGAACTTGACGTGGGGCTCTGGGCTCGTGCTCCTGCTCGTGTGCGTATGTGTGCTCGTGCTCGTGTGCGTGCTCGTGTGTATGAGCGCGTGCATGCTAGTGCGCTGGAGCGCCTCGGTGGTCTGCTGCCCTCTGGGAGACGATCAGAGACTGACCGCGCTGTGCCGGGTGGGACCGCCCGCCGCGGAGAGGACCCCGACCAAGAAGACTGACAGCGACGACGTCGAGCTGAACTCTTACCCCCCGGCATGACGCCTAGATCAGCAACTGCAAAGTTTTCAAAAGTGAAACATATACTAGTCAAAAACGAAGGGACAAAAAACAGAAAA
>NW_026267975.1:6976-7365 GCF_000697945.3 Frankliniella occidentalis
CCTCCGCGCCTCACCGCGCACGTCCTTCAGATGTTGTCCAGCGCGGTGCTGGCCGTCGTGCTGCTGCTGCCGGTCGCCCTGGCCTCGGACAGGAACTGCACCTGCCCGTCGTCACCTACCCCCGAGGACTCCCCCGTGTGCGGCAGTGACGGCCGCACGTACTCCAGCGAGTGCCAGCTGCAGTGCGCCGACCAGCCCGGTGAGTCCCTGCGGCCTGCAGCTCCAGTGCGAGGCCAGCTCTACAACGAGTCGTGTTGCCCCCAGGACTCCACGCCGCCCACCCGGGACCGTGCAACACGACGGGGGTCGCCAGCCGCCAGCGCCGCTACACCGTGGAGTACCCGGAGTGGAGGAAATGTGTCGACGACCGTCAGCAGGTGAGCCTGAGG
>NW_026267975.1:8022-8599 GCF_000697945.3 Frankliniella occidentalis
ATGAAACCGATTTAGGAGAGGAAAACTTGTGAAGTGACGTCTAATATTTTTACAGTGTAACGGGAACTGCAAAGAGTGCGGCGCGGACGACTCGAAGTGCAAGACGATGTGCACCTGGAACTGCGTGTGCGGCTGCGCGGGGCTGCCGACGGGCGGGCTGGACAGGGACTCGAACGAGCGGTCGGACCAGTGCATGAATGAGAGGAAGTGCACCGAGAGTAAAAGCGCTGAGTGTACGAAGAACTGTGGTGGCAATCAGTTCTGTAGGAACTTGTGCCACATGGACTGGGTGAGGTGCGGCTGCAGCTGCGTCCAGCACGTGGCAGACACCAGGACAAGTACCACCGCAGCGCCTACAAGTACCACCACAGCGCCTACAAGTACCACCGCAGCGCCTACAAGTACCACCACAGCGCCTACCACCAGTACCACCACAGCGCCTACAAGTACCACCACAGCACCTACAAGTACCACCACAACGCCTACCACAAGTACCACCACAGCGCCTACGACAAGTACGACCACCCCGCCTGCGACGAGCAGCAGCGCCACTGCCGCAACGAACAGCACCTTGACC
>NW_026267975.1:10136-10997 GCF_000697945.3 Frankliniella occidentalis
GGGAAAATTTCACATTCGTTGCGGATACTATGATAAATTTGCCTTAATCCAATGAGTTTCTCCAAAAGTTTCCCTTTATCCTAAGAAAAGACCCGAAATTGTTTTCACCGTGCATGAAATAAATAGACATGAGTAATTCCTGTCAGATTCTCAAGAATTGATAGTACTTTGTGTAAATCGCTCCCGCAACGGTTGAGTACATTTAGATGCGTTAAACGAAAGAAATTCGGTGTGAATACAACGCTTTAACTACACTGGTTCCTGAACAAACAAGTTGTTGTCTTGTCTTGTAAGATCACAAGATCAAGATAATTGTGGTAACACAACCTGTTGTTGCACAACACGAGTAGGTATACCCTCCATGTAGGTTACAGTGTATTTTGCACAGACGTGCGCGATTATCTCGTCGTGGGTGTTGCGAGGGGAATAGCGGCTGGAGTGTTCTAGTTGCTTATCACAGCGCTGGGCGGCCGCATGGAGCGCTCCACCGAGGACGCGGCGAAGCGAGCCGTCAGTCGACGGAGCGACACCGACAAGTCTCTGCCGCAGCACGCGGCCACACTCCAGGAACGTACGGGTGCAGCGCCCTGCGCCTCCCCACGCACCTGCTCCAGATGTTGTCCAGCGCGATGCTGGTCACCGTGCTGCTGCCGGTCGCCCTGGCCGCGCTCTGCCCCTGCCCGTCGTCACCTACCTCCGAGGACTCCCCCGTGTGCGGCAGTGACGGCCACACGTACCCCAGCGAGTGCGAGCTGCAGTGCGCCGGTGAGTCCCTGCGGCCTGGAGTTCCAGTGCGAGGCCCGCTCTAACATCGACTTTGTTGCCACCAGGACTCTCCGTCGCCTACCCCGGGCCGTGCGG
>NW_026267975.1:16212-16991 GCF_000697945.3 Frankliniella occidentalis
GACATCGCTTTCCCTTAATGGTCCGGGTCGCCTCAAGGTAAGCACGGGATGTGGGGTTAGTTCGAGGGTCGCTCAATTAGAGCCTGGCTGACCCGAGAATTTTGAGGAGGCGTCTCGCAACCTTTCACTCCCCCCTCTCTTCTTCTCTCCCTCTCTCCCTCTCTCCTCTCCCTCTCTTCCCCTCTCTCTCTCCGACTCTCACTCAACCTCTCTGACCCGGCTCCCCGAGATTAATGGCAGAGACATCGCTTTCCCTTAATGGTCCGGGTCGCCTCAGGCGGGAGAGGCGCGCTGAAAGAAAAGCTATCGTCACAAGTCGTTGGGGGCGGGCCGCGCTTAGACCAACGTTAGCCGGGCGTTAGCCGAGCGTTAGCCGGGCGTTAGCCAGCGCCGGTGGCCGTTGAGCCGCCCACCGGTCGAGCGACTACCATGCCTCGAAAGAGGGTAAACGCAGGTCATTATTTCTGTTTGTCGTTTGAAATGTCAATTGTAATATTTCTCGAGGTTGGGGCTGGGCGTAGAAGGTATTTCCTCCGGAGTGGCAACAAGACCGTCGAGCGTCGGTGGCGTGCACCCAGAGAAGTCCATTCTTTGGGATCAAAGGAAAATGTTCTTCACCTGAACCTGTAATTAAATTTAGTGCTCAATCCAGTGATTCTCATTAATGCCACTGTATATTTCAATCAAGTAGTAATGGTATTTGCTCTCGCATTTGCTTGATCCAGGAACAGATCGGGAGCAGACTTCGCTGGGTGTTAGAGAACAAGGTGCATGGCGTG
>NW_026267975.1:22306-22765 GCF_000697945.3 Frankliniella occidentalis
GGCGGGGCGGGGCGCGGCCCGGGCGCCAGGCCGGCGCCAGCATCTGTCTCTCCTCCACCCCCTGACTCACTCAATATCGCCTCCCCCTCGCCCGGTCCTTAACTCTCCCTCTCCCCTCCTCTCTCTCTCTTTCTCTCTCTCTCCCTCTCCCTCCCGTCGCCAGCTCGGTCCGCCCGGCCAGGTTGCGCGCCGTATGCCTGCTCCCGCTTGCTGCACTGCGGTTTCACCTTCCCGTCGGCCGGCGCCACACTGTCAAACACCAAGCAAGACGCCCACATGTACTGCGAAAAATCGTTATTTAACCGCGACGTGTGTTTCGTTGCTACACCTGCACCTCCTCACGGCAAACATAGAATTAGAGTTTGGAAGTCTTCGACTCGCCCGCCCGGCTGCAGGGCGTGCTGCTTACAAACACGCGTGGACCAGCAGCGTCGGGTGCAGCGGGTGCAGCAGGGGGAG
>NW_026267976.1:0-1098 GCF_000697945.3 Frankliniella occidentalis
TCACCTGTGTGAGTCCTGATGTGTACACGGAGTGTGGTGTTTTCAGTAAATCTCTTCCCGCAAGTCTGGCATTCATAAGGTTTCTCACCAGTATGTGTCCTCACGTGTGAGCGGAGATTTTCGGAGACTGCAAACCCTTTGCCGCATGTCTTGCACTCGTAAGGTTTCTCACCTGTGTGAGTCCTGATGTGTACACGGAGTGTGGTGTTTTCAGAGAATCCCTTCCCGCAAGTCTGGCATTTGTAAGGTTTCTCACCTGTGTGGGTCCTAGAGTGTCTCCGGAGTGTAGAGTTTTGAGCGAATCTTTTGCCGCAAGTTGGACATTTGTAAGGTTTCTCACCAGTATGTGTCCTCACGTGTGAGCGTAGAGTGTCTCTGTTAGCGAGCCCTTTTCCGCAGGTCTGGCATTTATAAGGCTTCTCACCTGTGTGAGTCTTCAGATGTCTACGAAGTGCGGTCCTCTTACTAAATATTTTTCCGCAGCTCTGGCAGCTGTAAGGTGCATCACCTGTGCGAGTCCCGTCAAGTCTACGGAGGTCAGCACTACCCTCTGAAGTGACGCCGGAGTGTTCCCCGCTGTCCACTTTATTGGCGGCGTGGGCCCGCATGTGTGCCCGGAGGAGGGCCGCCCTCCTGAAGACCGCCCCGCAGGTCGCACAGCGGTGGGGCGCCTCCGCGGCGGCGTCCTGGAGGCCGTGGTCCCCTCCGTCCCGCGCTTGGTGCCCGCGGGCCCCAGCAGCACCAGCAGGCGGCGATTTGGCGGCGGCTGTGGTGAACAGCGCGCAGGGTGAGCGATATGCGAGGCTATATGTCGGCACAGGCTCGACGCAGTGTTATACATACAAAGGAGGGCGTTGTCGTGTGGTTTCGGCTGCTTGTGTTTCTTCCAGGTCACGGTCCGTTTGGTGAAGCTGGGTGTCGCAGAGGTCCCGGGCTCGTGCGTCTTGAGCCTGGAGGTCCTGGGCTCGGGGCCGCGGTCCTGTCCGCCCTGCGCTTGCTCCCCGCGAGCCCCAGCAGCAGCAGCACCAGCATGCGGCGGCTTGGCGACGGCTGTGGAGGAGAGCGTAGAGGCGAGGGTGAGTAGGGTGAGTGCTCATT
>NW_026267976.1:6366-7235 GCF_000697945.3 Frankliniella occidentalis
TTCCCTGTATTCTTTGCCACAAGTCTGGCAGGGATAAGGTTTCTCACCTGTGTGAGTCCTCATGTGTCTACGGCGATCGGAACTGTTAGTGAACCCTTTGCCGCATATCCGACAGTCATAAGGTTTCTCCCCTGTGTGAGTCCTCATGTGTATACGGAGTATACTGTTTACAGTGAATCCCTTACCGCAAGTCTGGCATTCGTACGGTTTCTTACCCGTGTGAGTTCTGATGTGACTATGGAGTGTACTGCTTTGACGGAATGTTTTGGCGCAAGTTTGGCATTGGTAAGGTTTCTCACCGGTGTGAGTCCTCGAGTGTGTACGGAGGGCATGACTTTGAGTGAATCCTTTGCCGCAAGTTTGACATTTGAAAGGTTTCTCACCTGTGTGAGTTCTTATGTGCGTGCGGAGATTAGTGCTGTTACCGAACCCTTTGCCGCATGTCTGGCATTTGTAAGGTTTCTCACCCGTGTGAGTCCTCAGGTGTCCAAGAAGTGCGGCGCTGTAAGTGAATCTTTTCCCGCAACTCTGGCAATTGTAAGGTTTCTCACCAGTGTGAATCCTAGTGTGTACATCGAGAGTTTTCTTACGAGTGAAGCACTTCCCACAAGTCAGGCAGCTGTATGGTCTATTACCTGTGCGAGTCTTGTCAAGTCTACGGAGGTCGGCACTCTCTGCCGAACTGCCGCCGCAGGGTTCACCGCTGTCCAGCAGTTCATCGGCGGCATGGGTCGGCATGTGGGCGCGGAGAAGGGCCGCCCTCCTGAAGGCCTTCCCGCAGGTCGCGCAGCGGTGGGGCGTCTCTCCGCCCTCTGCTTGCCCACCGCGAGCCCCAGCAGCAGCAGCGGGCGGCGGCACGGCGGCGGCGG